>NW_028297098.1:12733598-13033598 GCF_055798465.1 Pogonomyrmex barbatus
TTTAATCTCGGTTCAACTTGCTCTTTATCTTTTTCTAATTCTTATAACTAGAAAAAGATAAAGAGTAAATTGTGAGCCGAGATTAAAGTTAATCTACGTTGGTGGAATCGGGCATAAATTGCTTTGCCGCTTTGATTTTTATTTTTCTTTCCTTTTTTTTTTAAATTTTTTTTGTTTTATTTATGTATTCTTTCCTTTTTTTTTTCTTCTGCGTCATGTATTTTTTATTGAGATATTTTTTCAGATTCTGTTTGCGTGAATATATTGAAAAATGTTATGAAAAAAAGATGAAGTTTATACATGTGGAACACAGTTGTTTTAAAAAAGAGATTATATAATTGCAAGATGCATAAATTTGATGAATTTTTTTATTATTCCGTCGGTAAAAATATTAAAGTGAGATAGTCGAAAATAACATTTCGCGAAATATTTCATACTTTATGTTAATATTTTAGAATATTTTAGATTCTCCGAAAGCGCTTCCACGCTTACAAAACGGTATATGTGTTATGTAATATTCCTTTAAAAATCATGCAACATTTGTATGTTTATTATTATTCATACGGCGCATAATTCTCAAATTATTCAAGGTGCTGAAGTTAGGTAGAATTTTTTACACGTATGTAATTACTATTTTTTTATTTTTCGCTCATATCAGAAAAGTGACAAGGCAAACCGTGGACATGTGGTTGGTGTCGCATGCGACGCCGACCTCGTCGTCGAGCAGCTGCGTGGAGTTGTCGAGCCCGACCCACGCCGCGACCGGCAATTCGTCCTCCGGACGAGGTGGTGCCGGTGGCTCGGGAGCCACGACGCCCGTGCGCAAAATCTCGGCGCATGAATTCGAGCGCGGGGGCCTTCTGAAGCCGATCGTCAACACGATCGACGGCACGCCGACCTTCCTCAGCGTATCAACGGGCGACGTGGGTCAGCCGGGCGGGTCGCAGATCTGCGGATCTGCCAGCTCGAATCGCCCGCAGAGACGGTCGAGACACGAGCTCAGACATCTGGACGAAAAGGATCTCATTTTCGAACTGGTAGGTTCTTGAAAATCCGAGTAAATATCCGAGACTGCTGTAGCCTCCACCTTGAAGAGTCTTAACTTTCCGAGTCTTAACTTTAAGATTTCTACAGGTCAAGGATATTTGCAATGAGTTGGACGTGAGATCGTTGTGCCACAAGATCCTGCAGAATGTGAGCACGCTCCTTCACGCGGATCGTGGCTCGCTCTTCCTCGTCCAGGGGGAGAGAAGCGGAGCCGCCGCAGCCGCCACAGCCGCCAACATCAACGCGTCGATGCCCTCGAATCACGAGGCTGCCGTGAGCAACTCCGACGATGGAAGCAACTTGCAGCGTAACGACCAATCCTATTCGAGGAGCAGGTGTCTGGTGTCGAAGCTGTTCGATGTTTGCTCGAGATCGACATTGCTAGAGATGGAGAAGAAAGATGAGATTAAGATTCCCTGGGGCACCGGGATCGTCGGATACGTCGCTGAGAGTGGGGAACCCGTCAACATACCGGATGCTTACCAGGTAAGACTTGGAATTACCATTTTATCGAACGGTTGACACTCCTTTGCCTATCTTTTCCATCTAATGAAAACCACACCAATGCGCGTTGCATCTGGTTGATTATAAAACATCGGGAATTCTCGATGAATCACGATTTGTTTGAATCTGAAATGCGATCGCCTTTGTTGTAAACACGAGTGCACGAGTATGTCTTATCTGTTGCACGAGTGACGATCTTATCTTTATCTCGATTATTAATTACTAATTTTGTAAGAAATAATTTTGAAGAATCGCGCTATTATTTACCTTCGTTGCGTATTCGGAGATATTTCAGTCGTCACGTATACAATATCTACGAATATTAACAAATAATTTAAACGTTTCAGGATTCGAGGTTTAATCGCGAAATTGACGCTTTAACGGGTTACCGTACGCGTGCCTTACTATGCATGCCTATCAAGGATTGCAATGGTGATGTAATCGGAGTAGCACAGGTGATCAACAAGCTCGGTGGTGAGGGACAGTTCACCGCACAGGACGAGAAGATCTTTGCCGGTTACTTACAGTTCTGCGGTATTGGTCTAAGAAACGCGCAACTTTATGAAAAGAGCCAATTGGAAGTGAAGAGAAATCAGGTGAGCATCGATTTCGTCGAACCGATTCAAATGGCAAAAAGAATTCGTCTTGATATTAATACTTTATTATTAATACACTAGGTTCTACTAGATTTGGCTAGAATGATTTTTGAGGAACAAAGCACGATAGAGCATATGGTTTTTAGAATTCTTACGCACACGCAATCGTTGATTCAATGCCAACGTGTTCAGGTAATGAACGTAAACGATCACCGCGAGGAAAACGCAATTATGCGAGTGAAGGAGCGCGATTACAAAATCATGATTGTTTTCAGGTGTTGCTCGTGCACAAAGCTTCAAAGGGGAGTTTCTCGCGTGTCTTCGATTTCGAAGCGAACGATCTCGCTGGCGAGGATTCTGATTCTCGCACTAGGTGAATCAAGTTTGTAATTATATCTTGCCGTTTTTTTTTTTTTTTTTTTGATAAAATTAATCCTGGAGATTTAATAACTTCTTCTCTTTTTGCAGTCCTTACGAAAGTAGATTTCCTATTAACGTTGGCATCACGGGTTATGTAGCAACAACCGGTGAAGTGAGTATCGCTTGATTAATAATTTCTTTTAAAATTTTTTAATGCCCGAAACGATATAAGAACGATCTTCCAGACTGTCAATATACCGAACGCTTACGAAGATCCTAGATTCGATCCGTTGGTGGACGACGGCACCGGCTTTAGACATCGCACAATTCTTTGTATGGCCATCAAGAATTCGTCCGGTCAGATAATCGGTGTTATTCAGCTGATTAATAAATTCGACGATTTACCTTTCACGAAGAATGATGAGAATTTCGTCGAGGCGTTCGCGATTTTCTGCGGAATGGGAATTCATAATACGCATATGTAAGTATATTTATATTTCAGATTTGTCATGAACGTTTGACTTGACTTATCGGATGACTTATCTTCAGGTATGAGAAGGCTGTGATAGCGATGGCGAAACAAAGCGTCACTTTAGAAGTACTAAGTTACCATGCATCGGCGTCGTTGGAGGACGCGCAGAGATTGAGGGTTAGTAATTTTCATTTTCACGTCTCGATCATAACTTTTGAATCAATAAATATTTATTTGCTGTCCCGTGATAAAGTTTGCGTTTATTTATTTGCTGTCCCGTGATAGAGTTTAAGGGTTCCATCATCAGCGCATTTTCAATTACATGACTTCAAATTTGATGATATACACATGGAAGATGACGAAACTCTCACGGCGTGTCTCAGGATGTTTCTCGATTTGGATTTTGTCGAACGATTTCACATCGATTATGATGTACTTTGTCGTTGGTTGTTGAGCGTGAAGAAGAATTATAGAAACGTTACGTATCACAATTGGCGACATGCCTTTAACGTGGCCCAAATGATGTTTGCTATTTTGACGGTAAGTCTTTTTTTATGTTTATCGCGATATTGATCGTAATTTGTGAAATAAATGTATAATATAATTTTGCAATTGCAATGTCTAGGCTACGCAATGGTGGAAGATCTTTGGTGAAATTGAATGTCTCGCGCTTATCATTGCTTGCTTATGTCACGATCTCGATCATCGTGGAACAAACAATTCTTTCCAAATTAAGTGAGTACTTTTACTTACTAGTTTAAAATTTATTTACGTTTATTAAATTTATTTACGTTTTTTATTTTATTAAGATGAATTTTCTATTTATATGAGATACCATTTCTTTGTCTTTAGAGCCTCATCGCCACTGGCACAGTTATATTCGACCTCAACGATGGAGCATCATCATTTCGATCAGTGTTTGATGATCTTGAGCAGCCAAGGCAATCAAATACTATCAAATCTTTCGCCAGAAGATTATTCGCGCGTAGTAAAAGTTCTCGAAGAAGCGATTCTTTCTACGGATCTGGCTGTTTATTTCAGGAAACGCGGCGCTTTTCTTAATCTAGCACGCAGCGGTGGTTATAATTGGGCATTTAGCGATCATCGAGAACTTCTACGGGGGATGCTGATGACAGTCTGCGATCTAGCTGCCATCACGAAACCGTGGGAAGTCGAAAAGAGAGTGGCTGAGCTTGTCAGTAGCGAATTTTTCGAACAAGGAGACATAGAAAGGCGGACGCTCAACATTACGCCTATTGTGAGTAGCGTTAAAGAAACACAACTTAGATACATTTAAAAAGATTCCCATATAAACGCGTCTGTTTTTCGTATTGTAGGACATTATGAATCGAGAAAAAGAGGACCAGTTACCGATAATGCAAGTCGGCTTCATTGATTCTATTTGTTTACCCATCTATGAGGTGAGCAGTATGACGAAACTACTTCTTTTTATTAAAACTTCGAGTCATCTTTTCATACGTTTATCTTGACAGGCGTTCGCCCATCTATCGGACAAACTTGTGCCTCTCGTCGAAGGGGTCACTATAAATAAACAACATTGGTTGGAGATTGCTAATAGCAAGCGTCAGGCAGAGACCTGCACGAACCACGATAGGACGCCGTCAACATCGGTATCTGACAATGAGGAGACCAGCGAGCAAGCGGACCAATAGTCATTACGATGGCGTCACCGGCTACTAGAATCGAACGTACCAAACGTAGCCGTAGCGACCATCCGCCAGTCATCAGAAAGAGAAATACGGGATACAGTTTATTGTCCTAGCGGGTCGTTTCCGCTAACGCCCGTTTTCCTTGTCTCAATTATTACTGTGTCTTGCGCGAAAACGAACGGGTGATCCGTCTGTTAGGACTCTGTACTAATTCATTTCCGTCAATTTCTACAGATCTGCTGATCAAATAGACCAAATATACAATTTTCTCGCGTTGAAATGAATGTCTCAATCAAAAATCGTTTCGTAAACTTGCTGTGTATCATAATTTGCGGATTAGCAAATTATGTTCTCTTATGCAAATTATATTTTGCTCTCATGAGCAAGTAGAACGAATTGAACTGAATAAAAGAATTCTTTATTATTTTACAACTTGCAAAAATGAGAAAATAATAAAAATCAATGTGCTAGGAAAGAAAATGCAAGATATTTGAAAAAATGTCTTATAGCAATAATAATTATCGATAGCGCATAATTTCTGGATAATTTCTTTTTGCTGCAGTTATTCAGTCTTCTATAAACATATGCCTTGTAGATTTTTATTATTTTTTTTTTAATTATTGCGAAAGTTGCAAAATAATAGAAGATTTTTATTTGCTTTACAATCCACTTGTTGCTATAAGAGATGGTCCGTGAATTATGAGACATTCTGTATAAGTTGAAACTAAATTGGCGATCTTGTGAAATATGATGAAAAAGATCTTTGTTCTCTCTCTCTCTTTCTGTTTTACATCCTGTTCCTCAATCCTCTTGTCCGTCTATCTGCCCATCTTCCTAGAGACTAAACCGATCAATCTCCATACGCTACTATTGTACCTGATTGCGTGTATTGTACATATATTTTATCATATATTGTACACAGACCTTCAATGCAGAGAGAGAATAAAGACAAGGTCATGATTCTCTAAAGTGATACAATAGTTTTCGACGCGAGCCAGCTCGTTGAAGGACACAACCGTACGGAATGGCGTTTATATACGCGTGATTAGGTTACGTATTTGTATACCAAAGTATAAATTTATATCGAGATCGGTCGCAACACGGTCAGCCGACAAAATAGCGATGCGAGTGGTCTGTGAGGCGGAATCAATTAGCGGTTAACCACGGCAGACATACTGCCTGTCGGGCTTCTCAGTTGCTTCGCTTTCTGTCACAAAGACGATAATGGATCCCTCGAACTCGAAACTCCTCCGCAGCCATTTTCGTCTTCCCATGAAGCTATTGTATTGCCGCAGAAACAGATATAATACAAAAGCTATATCATCCGATATAGTTTGTACAACATCATCTTTGTTATAATCTAAAACATACAGTAAACAGTAAATTGTATGTATAGATATTACAAGGGGATTTAGTATTCTTTCTGTGTTCTATGTTCAATTTTCTTTTTTTCTTTGCTAATCTAATTGCTATAACATTTAATGATACAGAACGTTAAACCTATCGTCGCAGACACATGTCTAGATTCGATAACGAGAGAGAGACATGCATATCATTAGATAGTGGAATAGGATAGCCCTAATATCTGATATCATATCATACGTTGAAAGCGAAATTGGCACGCGCGGATGGACGATAAGAAGGATCCAATTTCGCGTCCGACAGATTCGTCCGGCGCGCATACCATGGTTCTGAGAAGACGAAGGCAGTCGAGGCATTTAGTGATCGCAACATGTGATCGTTACTTATAATCGTAGCGCGTGACTTCCTATGTTCCTTTAATTTTGCAATGTTTGAAGTGATCTTTTCTCCTTTGTGTTTTCTTTTCTTTTTTTTTTTTTTTTTTTCTACTTTATAATATCCAAATCCCCAAACTCTTAGTACTTGGCCCTGTGTCGCTCCCCCCCCTCCCTCCCTCCCTCCCTCCCCAACGATGATGACGACAAAACGCGGGGTAAAAGTTATGAAAAGCGTAACAAGTGTGATAAAATTTCCTCGTGTGCGTGTAATTGAAGCGCGGATGTATGCTCGAAAGAGGAGAGAGTACGAGAACGGCTAATATATACTGTACAGTAATTTTTGTGTAAATTATATTGCGAAATGGCGCGTACGTCGATAACAGCGCGAGTCACATATACACATATATATATATATATATATATATATATATATATATATATACATATATGTATACATTATATATATATATATGTATACATTATATATATATATATATATATATATATTCTATGAACAATATAAATATCTAATATATTAAAACGAGAATAAATTATGTGAATATAACGTTGTAACGTGTTCCATCGCGTGTTCCCCCTTGAACTCGTCCGATCGTATCTAATCGTATTTTTGGACGAGGGAGAAGGAAAGAGTTTGTTTGCGCGCGGGATCGCTTAATTGTGAGCGAGAGCGACGCGGCGGGGCGCCGCGCCCGATCGATAGTTGACTAATTGCGCTCGATCACGTGGATCGCCGACACAATTTCGCAACATTGTACCATTCGAGGCCTTGATCGTCGCGGCACTTGACGCGTGCCAGATGCGCGCCGGGGAGGTCGGGCCAAGGCGCGCCGAGCTCCTCGAACATGTGCGGCTTAAAAATCTCATCTCGTCCTCGTCGGCATTTTCCATTCGTCGACTACATTCCACAGCACGTTCCCGTTTTGACGGCATGCCGCATCCTCGTTGTACCACATGCGCCGCTGGACTTTTCCACTTTGCTAGCGCGCGCGCGCGCGCGCGAGCTATTCGAGGCAGGGAGACGCCGTCCGTTATTGCTGTTGTTGTCGCCGCGCGATCTCGTGACTCCGCATGACGGACAGAACGACATCGTCGCCGATACCGACGAGCTTATCGTGGACTTGCGCGTGTGTGAGATGACTTATTGGCTCCCCGTTCAATCGGACGATCACGTCGCCCGCTTGCAGACCGGTCGCGTGGGCCAGGCCCCCGATCGTCACCTGAACGAACAAGCGAATTTGATTTAATGATGATGATAAAGCGGGGAGAAAGGAAAAAATTTATATCGTCTTAATGTCGCTTCGTTCCCGGAAAATAGTTTTCCAAATATCTCCCGCGGCAACGATCGATCGTTGGATTGTTTTATAATTACGGGAAATATTGAAGAGAATCGTAATTTAGCAGCGTGTCTTTGTATATATCGCATATATCGAAGAAGCCTTACCCTGACGACGGTTAGAGGAAAAGCAAAGTCCACGCCTCCGGAAAGCCGAAAGCCCCACGGTTGACCGTTACATCTCGATAGTTTAATATCGGTAGTGATAGCGCCTGTCATGACGAGGAGTTTAACGCGATGAGCAACAGTTCGTCTCGCCTGAAAGTACATTTTGGCACACGGTTATTCACAAAATCGCGAGACGTATTTTAATCGGATGACGCTTTAATCGCGGATACGTAATCAATTTTGATTGCGTGGCGCAAAATCTTTCTTTTCTTTTTTCTTTTTTTTTTTTTTTATGCTCACCCACGATGGTCCTGTCACTTGGCTCGAGCACACCTGGGATCGAATACGAGCGACGATCGAAGAGCCCTAATCAACTCTCGGTATCTGCATCGTGGCGCGATTCGAATTTCGTTCCTCGGTCGTCGAGGGAACGAGAGAGAGGAAAAGGAAGAGAGAAAGAGAGAGTTGCGCCCGCGCTGCACCTATATACTATATACTCAATACGACAGGGGGGGATGACATGCGCGGGAGATGCAACTGCGGTTTCGCGCGGCGGATACGCGCCAGACGAGCCGAGGGAGTCACGGGACGACCGGAGATCATCGTCGCTCCCTCGTCGGAGATCGGCGAGTCCGCCGCGAAGGGACGTGCGCCGATTACCACGCCGATTAACGCCGAATGACTCCCTTCTGACCGACTGGCCCCTCCCGCCCCCCCCCCCCCCCCTCCTCCTCGAGCTCGATTCAACATGGTGTGACCGCCGCAATTTCGCCGACTGTCCTCCGCGCCGCGCCGCGCCGTGCCGCGAACGTGTCGGGGCGAGGGCGACGTTTGATTTCGCGCGAAGGGCGCACGCCCCGACAACGGGGTGACCCCCGACCCCGGCCCCGGCCCCGGTCCCGGCGACACAGCTGAGTCCTCGTCGTGTCACGAGCGAATCCAGTCGCTCGGATCTGGCTCGCCTCGGGGAGGGTCTACGTGTGGTCGCGTACCCCCCGGTGCCCCCCGTACTTTACCGCGTCCCGTACCCTCTCTGTCGTCGTGCGCGCTGCCGGAGCCGTCGTTGTTTTGCGCCGATAATAAATAATCGCGTGCGTTTTCTTCCTCCGGCGATCGGAGGATCTCCCTCCGGATCTCCCGCTTCGCACGCGTCCACTACGCGGGAAACGAGGGTGCGTTAAATGCCGAGGGTAAGTCGGGCGATTATTCGCCGTCCGCTGAGTATGCGACTCGCGCCTCGAGACAAGCTCGTATTCCGAGACAAATTCCTATTCCGAGACTCTGCGTTTCTCTCCTCGATCTCCCGCCGCCAATTTGTTCCTATCGTTTCCGCGATTTCCTTTTCCGCCAACGTTTTACGACATCCGCGTTATATAATGGCTCACACTCGCGGGGGGTGGGGGGGGGGGAGAGAGATGGTACATTTTTGAAAATATCAAGACCGTCTCTCAGGACCACCTACGTGGACCATCCCTCGCCACCACGGAAGCGCCGCGAGATTTTAGAGAGATCTCTCTCGCGCGCGCGTTTTTTTTACGCTTGTTGATTTCGCTTGTTTTCTTCTCCGCGTTCGATGTAGATGCTAGATTCGTCGATATATTTCACAGCAGGTGAAGTATCCTCTCCGACGTAGCATCCTCGCGACCTTCCGGTTTCTCAATAGTGTTTGTCCGTTCGCATAATGTGTCTTTCGTGTATGACCGGTGAAAACAATGTATCGATATACATATATCTTGAACTTTAAAACAATATATATATATATATATATATATATATATATATATATGTACATTTTGTATGTACACACAACGCGAAAACTCTGTCGATATATTTCAGGCTTATCGATTTTTTACGAGGAAGAGCAGTTGCTCACAGTCGCGTCGTAATAAAGCCGGCTGCGATAAATTACAATACGTGCGTGTACGTGTACGTACGTGTGTCCATTATATTATTAATATTTCAGTGATCGGAGGAGTGTCATGGTTCCGGTGAATGGAGATCTCGACTGTTCACGAGTAGCCACGACAAGCTGTGTACGATTACGCTTCCGTGCAATTTCCACGCGTAAGTTCCAGTGATTTATATGCGAAAGAATCTCCTTTAGATAATCTGTACTAATTCCTTACCAATTCATCAGAATTTTATTTATTTATTTGTTATATACGCGAGTGTGATTAAATCGCGTGTATAATTTACGACGCGAGGAACATTTGAAAAAAAAAAAAAAAAAAAAAAGATTGAAACGCGACACACGTAACAAATTGATATTAAAATAACGACGAATAACGAATTAACGTTAAAATATGTTGAAATCATAAATAATAATTCCATCTTGATGTTCGAACGCAAATAATGCGAATCGTTAAAGTAGATTGACTTTATCCAGTGTGGAATCATCGGTGTGGAATCGGTGTGGAAAATAAATTCGCGCGCGGAACGCCACGAGGAGGAATAAGCGTAAATTACGGACGCCAGATTGCAAATCGAGCTGCCGTGTCGTTTCGATGTTTATATATCGCGCTCCGAGTTTCCGGGCGTATCGCGTAAAATAAAGTTAGGAGGCGAGATAGACACAAGCGGACACAAGTGAGAGAGATCGGGAGATAGTCCGTGAGGGAGATGCGACGTGAAAGGAGTGAGGCTCGAGGGGGGAGGGGGGAGGGGGAGGGGGAGGGGGAGGACGCGGGTTCTCTGGGGGTGGCTGTGCCGTGCCGGTGGCTGCATCGATCGTTTTCTGACTGGCGCTACAGCGCCCATCTCTTACGGACGCGGACAATGCGGCCCGTCGTCGTCCGCCAGAAAAATACTGTAAATCTCGATAACGGCCATAACGTCGTATCGCTCGGGGATCGACCATCATCGGGCTGGACCATCCTCGGGATCGGACGGGGCGTCGCGCCGTCGGTCGGTCGCCAGCCGACCGGTGGCCGAGACGAAATCTCCTCGTCGACGCCGTATATCGATCTCGAGCCGATCAGAAAACCCCACGACTCGCACGAGCGAGACCCTCTCGGCCTCGCCCCCTCTTCCCTTTTAATCGTTCGTCGTATCGATTTCACCGTTTTGTTTTTCAGCGTGGCACGCGTACCTTTTAATCGGGCACGCGCTAACTCACGCCTCCTCTCCTTCTTTCTCTCTCTTTTTCGCAACCGATCTCCTTGGAATATTTTTTCCAAGGGGAGAGACGGCTTCCTCCTCGTCTGGCGTAGTACGATCGCGCGACGCAGCCGGGATGCGGCCGCACGGAGCGGTGGAGAGCCGAGAGGTTGTAGGGGGTTGTCGAGGGTTTTTATTCAAGGTTGAGCGAACCTCACGTGTCGCTTGTCAAAGGCCGGTGGTAAGTCGCTGGAAAATGGACTCGCCTATATATCACCGGCTATTCTATTTTGCGACACGCCGAGGAAACGAGACGAAATCGAGCGGCCGGGCGGCCGATAGCCGTGCCAGTAATATTCCCGACGCCGCCCGAGGCGTGCGTTCTATTCGGTTTAAAATAGCAAAAATATTCCAGCGCGGCGGGAGACGAGGAGAAGAGATCTCTCGGGGTGGGAGGGAAGGATACTCTCGGTTCTCTATCTCGCGCGGCTAATTAGTCCGGCCAATTAATCCGGGAATCGATCGCGATCGTTGGCGTGCTCGACAATGGCGGCGAGCGGCCGTGGTAGGACGCGGCGTGCCGTCTACCGTTTTGCGTTCTCTGTTTCTCGACGTAGGCGCGACGTAGGTCCTCCACGGCGGCGCTTCTCCGATGGAGGCTCGAGAGGGCTGAGGGATCACAGCCGCAGGCGGAAACATGCCCGGACGATCGCCGGCAAGGGCGTACGAGCGGCCCATTGCGAGCGGGGGCCGCGGACTCGCCGCCACTTGAATGTCACCGCCGGAGGTGAGATTAACTCGCGGTGAAGTAGGATGGTTTGGTGATGCACACGGAGAGCGAAACTAAACTAAACTAACTAACGATCGAACGAAAAGCTCATTAGATTCGTCGAATTACCAAATTGCCTTACCTTACCCTTTTCGCAAGTATCACTCTCGAATAAAATCAACATCTCGGAGCTTTCGTTTCGTTACAAGAACAAATGACCAGGGCGCGGGATGGGCGAGTCCTGGCTCTCGGTCTTACTCGCTGCCACGCTGACAACGATGACGATGACGGCGGTGACCAAGGCCGATCCTTCCTCGACGCCGTCTCCGTCTCCGTCGATCGCTCGTGACGACATCGTCGATGCCAAACGGGTTTGTCTTCAACGCTTATCTCGCATGACTAGGGGGATAAATCTCTCCTCTTTTTTTTTTTTTTGTTTTTTTTTTCCTCTTTTCAACACGCTTAACAATGTCTTTCCGATTCTTCCGAAGGCGGCCATCGAGGAAGCGCTGGACGTGATACAGGCAGCATCGACAGGCTCCCTAGGGGAGGTTTGCGTCAGTACGGCGGGATTTAAATCCCTTCCGGCTGGCGTCACCCTGGACCCGAGACGTTACGACACAGCCCGCCAGAAGGCCGACATGACCGCTATGATGCTCCAGAATCTCGGGGCTACCGAGGCGATGCGACGTAACGGTGAGTCGGGCTTCGTAACGTAGAGGCTACTAATTCCGGCTCATTCGAGAGAGGGTGAAGAGGGCTCTCGAGGTAAACGGCAAACAATAAAATATCCGACGCGCGCTATGTAACGACGATAAAAGGAAAACGACGGTGAAAGACAGGAGGAAGACAAGAATTTTATTCGAGCGTGATAAATGACCCGGAATTAATGCCCCCAATCTAGCTCCCTTGCTCTACCTGCCGCTTAATTGTCGGCACCTGTTGCGCGCGCGCGGCGAACAACGCGCGCGCCGAAAGTGATCGTGATTGTGAGCACGTTGCGGCCGAGACGACGCGCGGCCGACGCGTGTTTACTAATGATGATGTTGCAGCAGCCCTTCTAGACGCCCTGACCAAGTCCTTGCTCGTGTCGGTGGACGACGCGGTCGAGGCGAGGGTGATCGCGCTGAACGCCACCACCGGCACGGTGATCACCGCGGTGTGGCTGAAACGCAGCCCCGGCAGCGTCGGCGAGCCCTCCAAGGTCGAGAGTCACGCGGTCCAGCCCGGATCGCAGCCGGATCCCAGCCTACCCTGGTTCGAGAATGCGGGTGGAAGCGCCGGATTAAGGTTCGCGCGGCTCGCCGACTACTCGTTATCACTCTTCCGCGAGATATCTGTGTATCTGCAGAAGCCAAACTTTCTCTGAAATTTCTAAAAATCTATTATCTTTCGATATCGAGCATCGATGATGTTGTACGACGTCCCGTTATGGATGGATTACAACCGTTGAAAGGATGACGACTCTACACGAAGAGATGAATTTACCTGAATCTTTTATCTTGTAGCTTTATGAGTTTCTTGAAAACGAGAAACTTTGCGAAAAGAGAGATCTCACATCTCTTATAAATTTTTTCGTATAACGTCGTTCTCCCCTCCGATTGTATCTTCGATAACGGATCATCCTATATTTCTTCCTAAAAATATTGATTATCGCACGCACGCACGCACGCACGCACGTACACGCACCTTTTCAGCACTGTTCTGCACCCTGTCACGTTCATGCTTGAGATGTTATCTTTCTCTTCTATCGATGAGAAACAGAAATGAAAATATGGGTCTGTCCATGAAAATTTTATCGTCAAGTCGAAGCTAAAATTGTGTGCCTATATTTCACGTGCCTTGAGGAGATCAAAGCATTTAAAGCGTAAATCTTTTAATATATTAAACATTTATTGCGAATCAAATTACGTTGATAAATTTATCTTCATTTGTTTTGTGTGGATGCCACAAGAAGAATTATTAATATCAAAAGATTAATATGTTTATGTGGCTCAAGTAAAAACGAAATTAATATTATTAATTTAAATTGTATTTAAATATAGTTTAATAAAAATTGTATTTAAATAAAATGAAATTTTTAATTTTATGAAAGAATCACGTTGAATCTAGACAAATTACCAGTTCGAAATTTCTGTAGATCATATGTCTTTGGTTTTTTGATGAATTGATTCAAATTATTTGAAATTTATTTACATTTAAAGAATATAATTAATTTAAGCATGTAGTTGCGCATTAATGTTTGAATATATCTTATAATAAATATTTTATCTTTAAAATCTTATGATATATATTTTATTTTTATATGGTTATTCTAAAGCTCAAATTTATAAACGTAAATCTGTAAAAAAAAAAAAAAAAAAAAAAAAGAGAGAGAAAAGATAATAATGGACAAACCCTTATGTGCAAGATGACTCGTTAGAAGAGAATCGCGCTGGTCTTATAGGCGCTCCACGATCATTCATCATCCCTCATCATCCCGTACGAGCGTCAAGTCATAGAAACTCGATAGATACTCGCGGACGATGTGAACCCGCGATTTTGCAAGACCTTACGCTGCCGTTTCGATCAACGGCGATATAGCGCGGGATGACCGTGAAGTGCCGGGCGTGCGACTCGTTGCACGAAAGAAACGTGTTCACCAGAAGAAATGTTTCGAAGTTTCTATGGCGGCTTGTGGCGTTTGCGTGTGATCCCAGGTCACCGAAATTCATGCAGTCACCGCCGATTGAATCCTACAGGGGTTGGTGGACCATCCCGTACTTCTCCTGCAAGAGTCGCCGCTGGCTCATCTCGTACAGCGTCAACGTGAAGTCGCCAGATCACCGACCCGGGTTGGTATTTACTATCCGCTTGTGAAAAAAGAAATTTGTTTAAATTATTTTCTATAGCGAGCCGCATTCTCACGTGCGTTTCTTTTACGCGGTCGTTTTTCCTCCTCCTTTCCACATTGAAGGGTACGGGAATTCATCAGTATGGATATCGATATAAACGGGCTGGAGGTGAATCAGTGCGACGCCCCGACGCAGAACCGTAACGACGAACTCGAGGCCGTCTCGAGCAATCAGATAGCCTTCTTTCAGGGCACCCACAAGTGCCATACCGACACCACGCAAGTAAATGTCACGTACTCCGCGAGTCCGTTATTCGACGGACGAGAGAGAGAGAGAGAGAGAGAGAGAGACGATAAAAAAGCGAATATTCTCTTTTCTGTTATTTAGTGCGTGTATCAGGGACCGGAGAGCCGAGTGAACGGAAATAGGGTGGGCGCCGGTTGGGCAAAGGGCGCGTACATATGTAAGTGTCGGCAGGGCTTTTATAGTGTCAATCATCATCGACCGGGCTTTGATGGGTTCCTCGTCGAAGGTCAGAATTACTGGATTTCTTATTACGTTAACGTAATCGGCTCATCACACGTCTCTAACCCTTCGCCCTTTGTACATTATTACAGCCGCGTGGAAGGAAATGAGGGAGAACAAGAGCGACTCCTACGAGGAGCAGTTCCGATGTTTACGCTGTGCGCCGGGATGCGCCAGGTGCAAGGGTCCTGAACCTTGCTTGGCGACGTACAACTGGCCGTTTAGGTATGTTTCTCGCAAGTTGGTCATATTTTTTATTTCATTACTACTCGAGACGTCGTTATTTCAATCGTATATCTTATCTTTCAAGAATCTCGCTGCTAGCTGTCTCAATTTTCTGCGCGTTCGGCACCATCGTCCTGGTAGCGTACATGTACCAGCATCGTAAACTAAAGGTATTCAAGGTCGCTTCCCCGATATTCCTGTCTATCACGCTTCTGGGCTGCGCCTTGATGTATCTCGAGGTAGGTAGGAAGGGCCGCGTTTTCCTTTTTCCTTTTCTGTTTAATAAAAATTTCACTTATACCAGCTTTATTCGTCCCGTAGATGGCCGCTATATTCCCAGTCCTCGATATGTATTCATGCATCGCCACAAAGTGGACGAGGCACATGGGATTTTGCGTCTCGTACACGGCGCTTTTAATGAAAACCTGGCGGTAAGTAATTACGGTACCGCATAAAATTACGGTACCGCATTTTTAAAAGTACATGCGAATCAAGTCGCACGGTACGAGACTCGAGGAGAACGAAATAAAAGCTTTTATCTGGAATTTATATAATTTGCATAAATTGAAAAAAAGAAAAAGAAAAGATAGATTATATTGAGATTCTATCTGTGCAGCATCACCTATTATATCTGTTATATGAAAGAAAAGTTAGTCGCATCGCAATAAAGAGAATTTCTTTTGAAGGAATTGTGTAATTTCAAAATCTAATCCTTTTGCGTATCAATAAATTTCCTGTACTCGATCCGCCTGTAACTTCAACGCTTCGATCTTCGTAAATCGATCATTCGCACGCTGAGAAAAATGTTTGGTTGGATTAATTGGAATTCTGATTGAAAATCAGGACAAATCAGAATTTTCTGCTTAAATCTACTAAAATTTTAGTATTTGAGATAATTAGAATTCTGATTGATATAATCAGAATCTTCTGTCCATTTTGTTTGTCCATTTTCAATCGGATATTTTTCTCAGTGCGGAATTGCTGAAAATCAGGAGATTTCTATTGTCCGCAGAGTGTCGCTTACGTATCGCGTGAAAAGCGCCCACAAAGTTAAGCTGACGGACAAGCAGTTGCTGCAGTGGATGGTGCCCATCCTGCTAGTGATGCTGATCTACCTCGGGACGTGGACCGTCAGCGCGCCGCCTTACGCGGAGGTAATCACGGATAATCACGACCTGAAATTCTACCAATGTTCTTACAATTGGTGGGATCACAGCCTGGCTATCGGTAAATATACAATCGCGATTCTCTTTCGGATCTGTTTATCTAACCGGGAGTAACCGGATTCTGCTTTAAGGTGAAATTCTCTTTCTCGCCTGGGGCATAAAGGTGTGTTACAACGTGCGAAACGCGGAGAGTCTGTTTAACGAGGCCCGTTTGATAAGCTACGCCATTTACAATATAGCCGCGGTGAATATAACCATGATAGCCATTCAGTACGTAGTCAATGTACGTTATTACACACGAAACGTGTTTACACCGGAACGTTATGTATCATTTTCGTTGCCCACAGCCTCTTCATATTTCCCCGTGCCGGACCGGATATCAAATACCTGTTGGGCTTCCTGCGGACTCAGCTTTCGACGTCCGTCACGGTCTTCCTCGTATTCGGCCCTAAAGTAAGACAAGTCGTGACCAACAGATGGGATTATTATGGGATAATAAGAAAAATAATTAATTTCATTTTTAAAAGAGCGGATTTATCCTGAATTGATTTTTTTATATCACATCCATTTTATATTCTTGAATTATTTTTTTATATCCATTTTATATTCTTTAACGGGACTTAATTGATATATTAATATTAACACTCGGCATGTGCGTTTAGGTAATCAGAGTATTGCGAGGCCAGGGAGATCAGTGGGATAGTCGTGCGAGAGCACGCGGCGTTACAGCGAGCTTTTCCCTGAATGGAATCGGCTTGGTGCCGGAGGAAACGACGGATTTGTATCAGGAAAACGAAGAGCTTAAGGTGATTAAATGCTTTTATCGTCGTGGCATGTCCATTGTAGATATATATTTTAGACGACACGAAATATAAAATAGGGAAGGTTCGATTTTTCGCCCTTTGTCCTAAATTCCGCGCGTTGTATCAGGAGGAGATCCAGAAGCTGGCAGCGCGAATCGAGTTCATGAAGATAGTGCACATGGAGATGCACAATCGGCACATCAAACCGAAGATGGGCGGTTACTTCAGCACGCACGGTCACGGTCACGGGCATCCATCCGCCGGCCAGAGTCCCATCGCCAAGAGCTCGACGGCCAGCTTCATCCTCAAAGTATGTACCTAAATCATTCTACTTCATCCGCCGCATTTGACCAATCCTGGTGCCATGCCAACTTCAAGTTTCCGTTCGGCAACGCGAACTGAATAAAAATTTCGTTATTGAAATTATTTTTTTAAAATTTGAATTTATTTTTCTCATCGACTGGCTCTTACGTATATATTTTAAAGATTATACCAAAATAAATTTATTTTTTTTTTTTTAAATGAATAAAATAATAATTTATGAATAAATATTATTTTGCGAGATTTCTCTCTTTCCTTCTCGCTGGATCTGTCAGACGCGTATTATGTAAACGCGAATGGGAAACGGGACGCGCGAGTGACGATGTGAGAATTCACGTAAGACCGTATCTTCTCGTATCCGCATTCGTACGAATCTGCTGGGAGAGCGTCTTGGGAAATAAATTGGAGTAATTTATTGAGCAGACGGCCGTGGAGCGAGGTGCAACGGCAGCCGCGGCCGCGGCCGTCGAGGACTCGACCTTTCCGTCCGGAAGTCTGCACAGAGCGCGTAGGTCGGAAATGCTGAGAGAGAGGAAGGCGGAGAGGGAGAGGGAGCGCGAGAAGGAGCGGAACAAGGAAAAGGAGCAGAAGGAAAGGCCGCGATCGAGCGGCGAGAAGGTTTGACTAGTAGTCAACAGCGAGGAGGTAAGGAAAAGACTCTTTGATTCTTTTCGTTATTTCGAGGGTTTCCCCTCCCCTCCCCCCCCCCCTTTTTCATCAGTCCCTTTTCCGTCACGATTATCTCTTCTTATCTCGACAGGTATGGTTGTGACGAAGACAGTGTCTCGACGAAGCTAAAAGAGCGCGAGGGGGCCGAAGAAGAAGGAGGAAGAAAAAATTGGAGATATTCAGGTTGTATCCTTTAAAGGACAGGAGACTGCCCGTATTTGTATGAAAATACGTCGTATATAATCAAAACTCATCACGATCACTGTCTTCGCGTCGTTGTGATAGTGATATCTTCGATATAATTAACTAGATGTACAATATATCTCTTGAAATCAAAAATCAATCCTAATGAATCCGAGACGGGCGAGAGGTGAAAGGCGACGACGACGGCAAAAAGTACTTCGTGTCTCCATTTATTTTTCCAGCGGCTACTTCCAAGGGATTCACGATTCTAAAATCACCTCGTTTCTTCAGACATGCGAAAAGCGCTCGAGCGCAGCGGACACACCGCGAATTGCGAGAGGAATCGTAAAGTAAATTGTATAAATTTAAATAATGTGGAAACGCTTCGTTAAAGGAAACCACGATATCGAAGGCTGTCACAAATGCACAAAGGACGCGCAGGCAAGTTCGCGGAGTCGTCGTCGTCTTCGACGATGTATCTCGCCCTCCCGACGTCGCTTCGTTGCGAGCATCCGATAGAAAACCGTAAGAAAACGCGTGACTTTTGAGTTATCCCCTTTGTCGAAATCACGTCGACGCGTGCACGTGTGCGTACCTTTACGTCATACGAAAGTATAAAGACATCCCGACATTTTCGATATTAAGGACAAACGTAGGGTACCACGAAGGTACCCTTCTTAAATGTTACATAAGCGTCGTCGTGTTCCCGGGTTTTCAAATAGCACCGTTCCCGGCGGCTTTATCACGCCGAGGGTGGCACGTCATCCTCCTCATCGACGACGAATACACTTAAATGCACAATTTGAATGTGAATGTTAATTTAAGCGTGTAATATAATACGAGTACGATAGGCGCGTACCTCTTTTCCGACCCGGACGCTCGGACAGGTTTAACACTCGACAAGTACGTTGTTGAACGCGTATAGGGAATCGTTTTCGTCGTTAAGTTTATCACTTTGCGAGATGTGACTCTCTTATTGTAACTCTTGTTCCCGAGTCCTTATTGTCTCTCTCCCCCGTGTTTGTGTGTCGCCTTTATTCGATTATTCCATTTACATTTTGCTCATTTCCGAACGTAGAATCGCGTTTTAAAATTGCGAACAACCGAGCGACAATTATTCGTAACAGATTATATAAATGTTACATGTGACAATAAAGTTACACGACGGGCTGTAAAAAGAAGAGGAGGACGAAGAAGAAGAAGAAGAAGAAGAGGAGGAAGAGATATCAACTTTGTTGACATTCGTAGATTCGCGTTTGCGCCCGTAGAGAAAAAGAGAAGATAAATAGAGGAAAAAAAAAAGGCTGAAAGAGGTAGAGATATAAAATCGGTGCGGTGAGGCGATTAACGGTTAACGGTGACGTCTTTGCCTTGTTAGTTTACACTTTTTTAAGGGTGCTTACGTTTTCACGATAGAACGCCGTTATCATAAATCGCGTACAGAGTCGTGCGTTGACGACGACCGACAGAATATTGCTGTTCGTGTCTAAGATATTTATCGTAATGTAATAATCGTTGTTGAATAATGTGACTTGGGGGGGAGGGGAGGGGGAAGAAAAAAGAAGATATAGAGAGACGAGCGATAGACATATTATATGTGCGTGCGTTGCGAGCAACGACGTAGATAATATTCGGCGATGAAAGTTTTTTTTTTGTCGAAGGTCGAAGCGAACCCTACGCGAGACACACGTCCAAAAATCTCGACGTGTTTTTATTTTCCTACGGATATTACGCGTTTTGGAGCGTTGTGTCCCGAAGATAGAAAAACGGCTGATCGACGCACACCCGAATTCGTTCCCTTCACGACCGACGATTTTTGGTTAGCGATCGACAATATTTTTCGAAAGCCGACAAATCGCTCTTGTCGAAGCGATTATCCCTAGACGGCACAAAGCTTAAAATCGGGACGCGAGACGGTCTCGCGTCTCGATCTTGGACTTTATATCGTCTGGATTCGTTCAAACGGAACAAGACGGAACACGATCCTCGTAGCGAACATGATTTTTTTTTTAATAAAGAATTTTTTCCACCCTTCCCACGCACGTTCATCCGGACACGGGCCAGGGGCATATGGAATATGTCGATTTGCCGAGGGGAGAATTGTCAATTGGCGATAGGGTTCAGCGCGGTGAGTCAATTTCGAGGATCACCACGAGTCGAATCTGTCGCGCGGGTGCTCGATCCTGTTTGGATCCGCGCCGTGAAACGGTATTTATTGGAGCGAGGACGATATATATATATATAAAATATATATATATATATATATATATATATATATATAAACTATTTATATATATATATATATATATATATATATATTTATATATCTGTGTATCGTATATACGTCCGTTATATCTTCAGGGAGGATTAGCGTGGCCGGCACACGAAGATTCCCATTCTCGTTTCCGATTGTAAGTACAAATCACGACGCGATAAGGCCCCTCGACCCTTGCGTTGCCTTACGCGCGATAGAGCACTCGGCGCTCGATGCATAAATCGCGAGATGCGCTAAAGCTTGCGACGCGCGCGATAAGCCCGCGATAAATAGTTATTATAAGAGACGAACGCTTTCGGTGTTGCGTATTGTGCAAAATCCGCTTCGTTCCACAAAGAAGAGAGAGAGAGAGAGAGAGAGAGAGAGAGAGAGAGAGAGAGAGAGAAAGCGCGACGTCTCCGCGTGTTCGGAGTCACGCCAAAGTCGGCAAGCGTTGCGAGTTCGATCTATGTAGATCCTATCCGTACAAAATCCGGCGTTATTTTTTCGATAAATGAAAGAGATGAGACTTTCGCGTGCCGATTAAGTGCGTGCAGAAACGAGCGAGCGAGAGAGAGAGAGAGAGAGAGAGAGAGAGAGAGAGAGAGAGAGAGAGAGAAGAAAGAAAGATCTAACGCGCGGAAGATCCATCCCATCCCTGCCCCGTCGACAGATCAAACAAATATATATGTAGAACCGGACACATATTTGTAAAGGTATACTCTGTATGTCTCTCAGTGAATACAATAATCTTGGGGACTATAGTGCTTTCTTCTTTGTCACTTCCGTCTCGTCGACCACATCGTAGGGTAGAATTTGATACGGCATGGAGAAACGGACGGAGGATTCTCTTCATCACTTGAAAATTTATTTACACGCGCTACACACTATATAGAATGCAAGATATGAACCTTTCGCACACCTCGCCGTTCGCTCGGCAGCGACCAGGGTGTCGGTATCACTGAAAATAATTGCACGTTGCCACGGGAAAAGACACGGTCACGGATGGGTGAACGGCGTCCGTGAGATCGAGCAACAGCCAATCAACAAAACAGAATGCAGTTCTTACAACAACAATCAATTATCATATACAACAATAATAACCAATTATAATGACACTGACAATCACACGATATTTTTCCGACGTGTATCGAGACGAACGTTCGTACGAATGTTTCGTATTTAGGGCCGATCCGACGAACGTTCGTAATCGAAGACGAGTTTCTCTCGACATTGCACAAATCTCTATGAGAAAGAAAAATACGCTACACCAGTCGCGAATCTAAATAAATCGTGAGGAACCCTAGGCCCATTATTTACGCAGAGGGTGTGCGAGCATTCGCGTTTTACACTTTATTCAGCATAATTAGTTACTCGAATCAAAAACGCACTTCAATTCGAGTTTCAAACTCGTTATCGTTATCCTTAATGACGCTACAATTCGAATCGAGCCTTGGCTTTCTGGAAAAAAATTGTTCTACATGAACCTCAGCCTCTTCGTAATTTCCATTAATTGCAATTTAAATAAGAAAGGCTCGTAAATTCTTTACCTTCTATTTCTATTTTGGAGAATCGAACATTTCTTTTTTTTTATTCAGTTATTCGAAAATTTTGTCCTCCAAGGGAGAGTATAAAATAATTTTCTCAGGAAATGTTCGAATACTCGCACACTAATTTACGCCGTCGCAGAGTGGCAGAGTGTTGTACGCGTAGTCTAACATCTGGACATTTGTACTTGACATATTATCGCGCGTATGACAAAATATTACTACGTAGGCATGACTCACACTGTATCAGACTACTATATATTACGGTATTATATATATGTATATATATGTATACGTATATATATGTTACGAGCTCTTTATCAAGTTTCACGTTAGAGAATAATATTATTCACACACGTCATTTCGTAAATGCCTTTACAGTCACTCCGTCGGATACTTTTGAATTTCAAATCTGGAAAGTCGCATTGTATTGTAAAATATTTAGGCGACGATACATTAAAGATCAAGATTGTTTACAGTGAAAGTCAGGCCGTATTCTTCACGCGTATATTATTTGGTCGGGTTTAATACAATGTATTTCTACATGTAGGATGGGCCATGTAAGATATTACAAGCTATTTTCTTGGAATTTATTCGAGATAGGAAAAAAATTCGTTCTATCTTCTTCTTTCTATATTCATTTAAATGTAATTGTACATGCAAAACATATATTTTTTTAAAATAATTATATATTTTCCCCACATTAAAGTATCAAAGTATCAAGGTAAAGTAATTGAAAAATCAATATTTTATGAGATATTTTGTATAAAATATCAAAATCTGACTGAATAAATATCTGACTGAATAAATAAAGTTAGTCCTCTTTCCGCAGCAATGTCACACGAAAGATTCCAAGGAATCTTAAAAGAATTCAGAAAAAGTTGTGTCGCTATCTCGAATAGATTCCAAGAAAATAGCTGGTACCACTTTACGTGGCCCATCCTGTAGAGCGCAGGTATTCCAGAGCTGAAATTTGATTGCATTTCAGGTCGATTTTGTTGTCGACCCATCGTCCCTATCTTGTCATTCGTTTCTTACGAAAGTAACGAACCGCCTAATGTGTGACGCTTTATCTCAAGAATGTTCGTATTATATATAATTATATTTATTACATATTATAAATATGTATTATTACTATTTTATAATTATTATTATTAATATAGTATGTGAGCGTCGACAATGAAATCGGCCCAAAATACGTGCCTAATTCCTAGCTCTGTAAACTTTATATTAATCTTATCGTTCGATAATAATGACATTGATGACGATGCGCCGAGTCGACGATAATCGGCTCTCATTCATACCGTTGAATTCTCTGGAGACTCGTGCGCTTTGGTAGTAACGTTAGTAGTCGATATCTCAGGTACTTACGTTAAAACAGTTCACAATAAGCGACGCGAGTGCTCGTTTGCATATACATATATATTAAATATATATATATATATATATATATATATATATATATATATTCAATCGATGACGAGAAGACGTTACAAGCCCAATTGAACTCGAAATAGATCCGGGAAAAAGGATACCACGATTTTTCAGAGAAACTCGATAAATTTTTCCCTTCTTTACGACTTGCGATTATTATCGCTTATCGCGATTGTATATAGAAAAATATGGTTTAAGGGCATTTAAATCCAGATTTCAAATGAAGATTCTATTAAACGATATCCTGGCCATTCTCGACCTGGCAACCGCGGTTGTCCTTTTCCCTTTGGTCGTCCTCGTCTCGATGAGCTTCTTTCTTCTTGCCATCGTCTTCAGTGTTTCCCGAATTTTCACTCTTATTCGCCGAATTCGAGGAATGCGACTTGTTCAACAGAGAGCTAAATTCGCCGAACTTCAAAATTTGTTCCAATGCAGATGGTTCCACATTAAGCTGAAACGTGTACACGATAGCTAGTATCTGACCAGATCATGAGAAAGAAGCTCAGTTACATTACAGCCGTCATAAAAAAGCGATGCCTGAGGGAAAAATTATGATTTCGAAGCGATATAAGAAATAAAATGCGATATTTTAAACGTGACACGAGCATACGCTTTTATGCGACGGACTGCGATTTTAGATTCTCCAATCACTTTTGCGCTACCTTACGTGGTCTGCCGCGTTTCGGCCTCGTCGGGAACGAGGAGAGTAATTGCTCTTTCCTCTTCGGCCATTGCAGGTGCGCGTCCAAATGTTGCTTCAACTTGTCTTGCCTGGCGAACATTCGCGGGCAGATACTGCAGGCGAACGGTCTTTCGCCGGTGTGCACCCTTCTATGCCTCGCCAAGTGCGACGCTCTTGTAAATGCCAGGGTGCAAAGATCGCAAGAGAAAGGCTTATGCTGCGCTCTTTCGGACTTGATGAGCGTCCTCGTCTCCCTTCCTTCGTTCCCTTCCTTCGTTTTTTTCATAACGTCATACTTCCTCTTCACTCCTACCTTCGGTGATTCGTCTTTTAAAGTTTCCTACAAATCAGTGAGTAGAAACTGTATGTATCGTTCCGAAAGCATTGTCCTTTGCAAGAGCGACGAATCTCATCTCCACCCTTCTGGTATGACGTCTAACTCGCTTACCTGGATGTCCGATGCGATATCCGCGGATTCGTCATTGAGACTCGTCTCGCACTTGATGACTCTCGAGGAATCCTCGCAGCTCGATTCTCGCGAAGTGTCTTTCGACTTTGATTCCTGTGGGTCGCTGTTTCGCGTTACGCGGCCTACGGATACCCTTTTCTGGCCTTTGAATCTCGTCTCCCGTTTGTACATCGGAGGCGGCATACGTTTCTGAAAATTATTATTATTATTATTATTATTATTATTATTATATACATAGAGATGATTGGGAACATCGAGCAAATCTCGAGTTTCCGACCTATAATTATTCTCTACCTTGATTTTAATTGATTAGAGATTGATAGATTTGCGAGTAGTAAAGGATTATGAGATGAGAACTGTAATTCGTTTTAAATAAATAATCTTTTCTTATTGGTCTCTAATCAGCAGGACTTCTTGCACAATATCTCAATCGTGACTGAGTAATGCGAACGCTCTTGATATAGACCCTTTCAAAACAAGTCAAAGCGCATGTCACTCGAGCTTACAATTTGCGTTTCCGTGGATTGCGGGAGTTCGAAACTGTCCTCGTGTCCGTCGATCACCATCGGATCGTCCTCCACTTCGATATCATCCACTTTGTGGTCGTCCATCGAATCGACACTCGGATGCTTCGGCAGGAAATGAATCACCGACGGCTCCTTGATGTACTCGGTAGTGTGCACTCTGTTCTCGATGTGACACCGTGGCATTCGCGTCTCGACTCTGGTGTAGAGATTGCGATCGCTCTCCTGATTCTTCTGCTCCCCGGAGAGGCCGCGTACCTCCAGGTCGGTGGCAGTTTTTATCAGCGAGGGAAGATGCTCCTCCGCCACATCGATGGAGCCTCTGTACATGAAGTCCAGGAGGCATTCCATTTCCTCGACGGCGACTCCTAAGCGATGAAAATCATATCGGATAAAATAATAAAAATCATAATAATAAACAAAAAATACTAACTAAAAAACACTAAATAATAATAAAACATACTCGTCAAAAGTGTTACAAATTTTTTTCCCAAATAAAGATAACGACCAAGTATGTTGTACTTCGTCGTTGCCGTTGTGCTGAATACCTTTTAAAATGAGAATAGGTTGTTCTCCGTAGTGCTCCTTAAAGACTCTTTCGAAATAAGGACTACACGCCGCTAGCACCAGCCTGTGGGCTCTCAGCATGCCGCCCTGACAAGCCAAAGTTGCGTCCGTCAAGGATCCGCTCTTATAAAGAGTCTCAAATAAACCCGACAAATTCGCCAGATGATTGTTCCATGTAAGGTTGAACGTTTTCTCGCCCATCTTTATCGAGAATTATCGATCTAGAACACAAAGATTTTATTATATTCTCGCGATGCCGTAGTAGGACAAATTAATTTAACAAAAGAGTAGAGTAGCTTTTTTATGTACGTGAATGTTTTTTTTTTTCCTAGTCGAGCACGTTAAACCAATAATTAAATTAATAATTAAATGCACGCGTACAATGTTTGCGTGCATCGGGAAATATTCCGACAAAGTTTTAGAACGCAAATTACGCTCTTCGATAATCTCAAGTTCTCAACTTTAATTAATTATATCCCACGACAGATCTCGCGTCTCTTTTAAATTCGCATTCATTACAGTACGCCATGTTTATTTATATACTGCTTCGCGTTATATATTTCATAAATAACTAATTTTCTAAAAATCTCCAGACACTCTTAAAAATAAAATGTAGAAATATGATTGTGAAAATGTTTTAAACGGCACGTTTTGATCCATGACAGATATTTTTCATTGTTGTTTCATGATAAAAAAAGAAGAGCAAATTATTATTGTAATTGTTTATTTGCTAAAATGAAAATAGTTACACGGGAATATGTGTGTTTTATTTTAAAAACTCTGTTTTAAAACGATAATTTAATATTTCTGGAGTATTTTACGCAACGCTAATTGACTCGCCGGGGAAAACGATCGCCCGTGGTTTATGCGCGTCGCAGACGCGCGGAACGCGAAGGATTCGTCAAGGATGCGCAAAACCGAGAGATTCGTACAACTACGTAAAATTACGCGTCAAAATTATCCCTGGTATCAGTGGCGATCGAGATTTTCGATCGAGTGTAACTTGTAACGCAGGAAACTTTCCGTACTATTATAGCGGACAATTATTAGTCACGTACACACACACACACACACACACACACACACACACACACTCGCGCGCGCGCGCGCGCGCGCGGCACGCATACACGTACACGCGCGCGGAATGCTAATATCGTTCTCCGCGATATATCCGTGATCGTTGCATCATAAGTGAAATAATCGCGTCGTGAATAGAACCGCGCGGCGGGGCGGCGCGGTTTCTCGGCGCGCTTTTATAATCAGCACATTCCGCACAATTATTGCAATCCCGCGCACGGCGATGTGCCACCGACGCGTACGCGCCGTTTCCGCCGTAATCGACCGCGCGTCGCCAAACAGTCGCGTCGTCCCGTATCGAATATCGGCCGGTGGCCTCGCGACGTTTGGATCTCGCGCTCGAGATGCAACTCGCACTCTTTCGCGAACTCACCTCCGGACGGAATCCGCTCCTCTTTCTCGGTACCGCTCGCGTTCGCGTTCGCGTCGAGACCGATTCGAGAATCCACACCGATTCGGAATTTTTCCTGCGAGCGTGCTCCTCCTCCCCCTCCCCCCTCTCGCCTCACGCGTCCGATCGCCTATCGCCTATCACGTCGCGGGTTCACGTGTGCGGACGGACGTCGTCGTGTTTCGAGCCTCGAGCCATCGTTGTTGATAAACTCGCGATGATGTATGAAACTCGCGCGCGCGCGAACAAGAGATCTCGGAGGAGAGGTTCTCCAGGAGAGGCCCCTCGCGCGCGGTTCTCCCGCGTTCGTTTCGCCGTGTGCGTACGCGTGTGCCGTGCGCGTGTGTATGTGTGTATGTCGGGTAGGCTAACAACAACGGGTAGTCATGCGCAGACGTGAACCCTCGCCTCGTTGCCTCGATCCATAATTTTGTTGGTGGACCCCCCCACGCATTTCCAAGGGATTCCCGTTCCCCGGTGCGGGAACGGGCTAAACGCGCCCTTTTTTCCCCCATCTTTTCCCGCGTCCGTCGGGCAACGCGAAACTGGAAGAAGATTCCTTGCGAATGCAAAACGCGGACGCGAGCCCCCCGCCGAAATCGATCGGCGATGATTACCAGAGGGCCAAGATCCGAACGAGTCCGAGGCCTGGGGACGCTCGGCCGAGTGTCAAGGAGGATTAGAGAGGACTGACGCTTATGACCAAACTCGATTCTCAGTCAGTCATCGAGATAAGATAAAATAAGCTCGTCGTTAGGAGGAAATGTAAAACGGATGGGAGAACGTTGTAGGGAGAGATCGCGAGGAAATCACGTGCGCTCACGCACTCGCTCTCGTACGCTGGACGTTCTGTCCAATTTATATATATATATATATATATATATATATATATATAATATTCTGATGATATACATAAAATCATTTAATTTCACAATTTTTGCGATTATTTCGCATTGGCAAGTGCGTCGTTCCGATGACAACGATACCGCGGAGCGGCCTTGAACGATGCGAGTCGTCCTTCTATCGAGCTCGCGTAACGGGCGTGTAAACGCGCGGTAACGGCGACCAATCCCCGGGTGCGATTTGTCGATTGATCGGGAGAAAACACGGGTCGAGATGGGACGAGCGAAAACAACGAGGGAAACGCGCTGACTTTCAAGCGCCCGGCCGCGAAGCGCGCTGGTAGCGCGTAACTCACGTGCGGCTTACGTATACGCGGCAACGACGACGACGACAATGATGATGATGATGAGGAAGAGATGAGGAGACCGAGGGGGCGGACAATGGGCGAAAAAAGCGACGGCCAGCCTCGCACGTGATCGCCCGTACGTCCCAGGAATGCGCGAGAGACTCACGCGTCCTCAAGCGCGAAACCACCAACGGCGCGAAAGACGTCGGGAGTCGCCGTCGTCTCGGTGCCTCCTCTCGTCGAGCTCTATTAATATCCGCGCCTCGACGTCGACGTCGCGCTTTCGGAACGCGCTTCGGCGGCGACGGCGACGGAGGAGGGAAACGCGACGGGGGGGAAACGCGAGAGAGCGAAGGCGAGGAGCAGCAGCGGGGCTCACCTCTCTCCGCGCCGCGCTCGCGCGCGCGATTTCCTCTCGATCGCGCGGAGGAACGCGCGCGAAAGTCAGTCTCGCGTACGACGGCCACCCTCCCCCCTCAGATACCTGCGATACCTCTCCAACGTGGAAACTCCGATTTTACTCAGGGCGGACGACGGTCGCGGGGATCTCTCCTACCCCCTTTTCCCCGGTATACCAGGCCCAGGTGGAGCGATCGGAACCTTTTAGAGCTGGCACGACTTAGATAGGTAATAAGGTAGTGGTACGGGCGGCGACGGCCTCGATGTAGTACGTACACTCTCGCTGGAGGGGTATTCGCGGTGTGCCGCGGGAGGGAGACTAGATCCGCGAGGGGCACGGCGCGCGACCGACGTGTAACGCGACGTGCTAGGGCTCCCTCAACCGAGTAGCGACTGATATCATTTCCAGCGGGGGACTGTAGGGTCGGCGGCCAGAACCCCACCAGGGGGTCTTCGTGCAACCCCCACGCGGCGTCGTAGTAGTAGTCGTGTACACCGACGTTGCCACGATCGCCGCCGCCGCCGCCGCCGCCGCCGCCGCCGCCGCCGCCGTCGACGTCGTCGTCGTCATCGTCATCGTCGTCGTCGTCTCAAAATCTCCCCGCGCACGCACACGCGCACGCATTTACACGCGCACACGCGTAGCGTGTGCCACGGGGAGAGCATCGTTTCTCTCTCTCTCTCTCTCTCTCTCTCTCTCTCTCTCTCTCTCTCTCTCTCTCTCTCTCTCTCTCTCTCTCTCTCTCCCTCCCCTTCTTCTTCTTCTTCTTCTTCTTCCTATTTTCCCTCTTTTTCTCCCCTTCGACTGAGCCCCGATTTTACATCGTTCGTCTTTGTCCCTCGGAATCGGATAGTCTCTCCACGACGGTAGTCTCTCGCTCGCGCGCGCCTCGACGCTCTTCCCCCCTTGGGGCCCCTCTTCGCAATGCGTCGCGGGTGCCTTACCAACGCCCGGCGTATCGTATGCGTCGCAACGCGACGTACTCACCAGCGACTTCATCCACCCTCGCGAATCCTCGCCTCGACGAGGGGTTGCCTCTCGTTAGGCGAGAACAACGCTGCTTTCTTTTCAATCAACGAGAACTCGAGTTTGTATAATTTTTTTTTTTCTGTATTTTTCTTCCTTTGTGTTTATATACGAGAGAAACGCGGTATTTGCGGGAGAGACGAAGATAATTGTAATCTATGTCCCGATACGACGCGGAGATAGCTCGATATTCTCACGCAGCACCATTAAATGTAGGGGTGGCACAAACCGAAGGACACAACGCGCGTGGGCGGTAATACCTACACGTAGGGTGTGTCTCGTGTCACAAGGGTATATTTTCTTTCGCACAGTTTTTAAATTAAACTTCTCCTGGGGAATACATCGCAATCAGTCATCATTTATCGAAACTTTTACATCTTTTTGACGTATATATCATATATCACTTCATATAACTAGATATAACTAGATGTAACTAGATATAACTAATAAGAGATTGCAATAAAATTCTATCTTAGTAAAGGAAACTTGATATCAAATGAGGGAAAAGCTTAATTTCGTTACGTGCTATTCCCCGTAAATTTCAAACAGTTCTTTACTTTTTAGTTCATAACTGGGAAGGTGTGGGAGTCTCGACCTCGATTTTTTTATCAGGGAAAAATCGACTCGAATCAACTGAGAAATTTGCAGTCATAAAAACAAAAAGAAAAAAAATATAAATCTCGCATCGGAGAACATTCGGCATATATTTTATCCTAGACGTAAAACGTTGTTTCAACTTGACGTATTCTCTGTTAAAATTGACTCCCTCGAAGTTGGAGCCCGTGTCGAATTAGAGAAGGTCAGGCGCAGCCGTCCTTCTCCGCCATTAGCGTCTTCGAATTCCGTTTGTATCGCACGAGCGATAAGATATCCGTCGCTCGCGGAGGAATTCGCCCGCTCGCGGGAGGGACGGGAGGGGAGGAGGGGCGGCGAAAAGCAAAATTCGCTCGCGAAAACGGCGCGAGCTGGAAAACGAGGCGGCGGCTTCACGCTCGCGCGAAAATTCGAGCCGCTTCGGCTGAAGACCTTGGAACGCGAAACCGCCTTCGCTCGGTGTCGCAATACGGCGACGAGCACGCTGACGTAATCCCCGGCGTGTATATTCGCTACCGTGTCGACGAGACGCGACGCGACGCGACGCGACGCGACGCGACGCGAACGCATCGCCGATGAGACGATATTCCGCCGGCGATCTTTGTCGCTATGTATATATCTACGTCGCGCGTTTATCAGTCGCAATCAAGCGAGCGTGAGTCGCCGCTCGCGATTCGCGAGATAGAGAATTACTACGTCGCATCTCCGATGTAGTAAACCCATTGATTTTTCGTATTGTTGACTCTCTCGCTCCTTCTCTTTCTCTTGGTGACCCAGGCGAGTCCGGCGAGTCCGGTAACTGATTTGGGGGCAGCGGGCGAATATCGATTCGTTATTTTTAGGGGCAGTCCATCCGCTGTGTGGACCCCACCTATACCTCGTTCCCGGGGTTCTCGAGCGGCCCTTCTCGATGATGGTGTTACCATGGCGCGTGATTCGTTCTAGGAAAACTGAAATTTTTATCGACGATAACGTAATCGTTTTTCATCCTGCGTCAAAAACTGCAATCAAAACGCGGATTGAAATAAATTAATTTTGTGTAATAATGATCTTCTTTTTCCCTTCTTTTTTACTTTAATATATATATATATATATATATATATATATATATATATATATATATTTTCGATTTTAATATATATTTTAATATATATATATATATAAATACAATATGTAATAATTTAATAAAAATATTTAATTCCTATATAAATGTAGTCATATTAAGCATAGTAGAGATCAAAATATTGCGACAAAATATAAAATATGTAGTCTATTGTAACGTTATTATCGGCATATAACTACACTGAGTTACATTCATATGAAAACGTTGTTACCTGATATCGATAATATTTGTTACTTTGTCACATACAGTAATTTGAATCATGATGCGTTAAATTACACGTCAATAAAAATAAATATATTTACAATAGCGATTTGTGTATGTAAATTACATTGAACATTCGTCATTACATTGATGTCAGTTATATTATATACATTAGACATTTCTATATTTTGACAGCATAACGATATTTCGTTATTGGACGTTACGCGTCACCAGTGACGTAACATTGTCTAAGACAAAAAATGCCGTTTGTTTCTTTTTTTCATTAAAATCGATTTTTCATATACAATGGTCTTAAATGTACTTAAAAGTGCACTTGTATTTTATTTATCGCATATTTACATCAAGACCATGTATATAGCCCGTTAAAAAATTTGAGGTTCTCCAAGATTTCTATTCTGATTGGATCAGGATTGCAAAAGTGATTCAATAATTCCTGGTTGAATCCACAATCGCTTAAATTTTCTTGACCAAAAATGTTAGACGGTACTTTTGTGTTATTGGAATCTTCTTCCTCCGTGCTAATCGTACAGCCTATAAGAGTATAAACATATTATATATTGTTTTTGTTTTCGTTCTTTATTTTACAAGATTTCGTCAATGCGTATATTTACGTATCTACCATGTTTTGCCGTGGAAAATGAAGTTGTAGACGCCAATTGCGCGCAGCTTGCCGAATATTGTTCTAGTTGACTGGATTTCATCAAATGACAGAGAGAAGGCAACACGTGTGGCAAGAGTGGTCCTCTCAATTCAAGAGAGTAATATTTGTCATTATTATCGTGCACTACACTTTCTCGAACCTTTATTATTAAAAAATAACAAAAATAACATATGATATAAGAATGAGGTTTTATATTAAAAAAATATTGTTAAACTATATATTCTGCCAATTAAACGATACTTTGAGCGGTTTTAATGTAGCACCGTGAAAACCCGTTGGAGCTAAAAGCGTCGGTGGAACACCGGCTAATACACCTGTCGTTGCGATAGCTGATTTACAATTAATTAAAAAGTTGAACAATGCTTGCGTCTCTACGCCTCTTACGAACACGAGGGACTGTCTCAAGTTATCTATTTCGCTTTCCTTCTCCAAAGTCATTCTTGCCTAAAGCGAGATGTAATATTAGGACAAATTAAAAATGCAAAATATTATTCACGCATACCTGTGAGTGATTAATTTTTTTAATTTCCGAATTTTCCACTCCAAGACTCTCAAGCCATGCGTCTTGGGTTTCATCGTCATCTTCTTCTTCGTAATTGTCATCCTCTTGCTGATGATCTACAGTATTAGACGTAGTGTCTACAGTCTTTGAGTCAGAATCTCCTGTGTCGGATCGTCTTTTCGAATCTTTCCTTAACGGCATAGAATATTCTATTTCTGAAAAATATAGAAAGAGACACAGTTAATATTTTACACAAACTTTAATATCGCGGAATGTTTTCGTTTCAATTTATCTTCATTAAAATTATTTTTTTAATTATAGGTTCGTATTATATTTTTATAGTTTTATATATATATATATATATATATAAATTAAATTTGATTCATAAATAAATAAAGTAAACGAAATTCTCTACCTTCTTGTTTCAATGATTGACGAAATCCTCGTGTTGTTGGTGTTACAAGAGCATGAATCTCCGACAACCCGCAAATACCAGCGGCACGAAAAAGCACTGTAAATGTATTTGCGCACACATAGAAGTACGGACATTGTTTTACACGCAATAAATGAAATAGGGATCTGAAACTTTCGCACCAGTCTCGATACAAGGCATCTTTCATATTTTGATTGTTTGCTATCGATACGTTATTTGCGAGAGATGCGCTCACTTTGCCAGCAGAGCGAGGAAATAATTCTAACCATGGTAAAGATGGATGTTGCCATATCAGGCAACACTGATGAAATCTAAACAGAATATGTAATAAGTATTATAAGGTTTGAAAATACAAATAATCAAATAGTAACAAAGATTGATAAGACCAACCTTGCATTCAAACTGGTGTCTAAAGTGGTCTCTTTGTCTCCGATATTCAGACATCTCACGAATCCTGTGGTACCCGATGCTTCTTCGCTTGTTTTGAGTTTGCTGTTCCATGGAAAAGGTTTTGGAGACATAAATCTCATTTTAGTTTTCAACGTCCAATCTATAGGGATATGCTTTACACCTTTAGGAGCGCTTACGTCAGAAATCTGATTAGTCAATTCTAATTTTGAAAGAACGTTGGCGAAAGTTAAGGAGTCATTTACAGATGAATCTGTCGTTAACTTTTTTTGTTGAATATTTAATAATTCAAACAAGGTATTGTCATTGCTAATCTCTAGCCCAGCTGATGCTATATTTTTTTGTCTCTTGCATGTTTCATTGATCACAAAAGGATTTTTTCGCTTCTGAGATATACGACTATTACTGGAGTTAAGCGTATCTAAACTCGTAGTCGTTAATTGGGTGTCGCCAGTGTTAATGTTCGTTTTATTTATCCGAGCTTGAAGTGCACGTTTCCTTAATTTCAAACGATGCAATTGCATCACTTGATCGGGTCGCGTCCACTCCAATGTACTTGCATTTTCGCATTCTGCCATTGGCGCGTGTAAAGTCAAGCCTGACATGCTCCTGCAAAAAAACTGTATAAAAATAAAAAAAATATGTATATGTACGTAAATATAATAATTATATTAACATATTATCTCAACATATTTATTTCAACAAATATAGATTAATTTCAATTTCGGTTTAATTTACTTTTTATTTTTTTTACTTCTAAGAATTGAAAAAAATTAAAAATATTTAAATCGAGACTGAAAGATTTATCTATGTTATCAGAAGAGGAAATTAATATTTCAAATACGGATTAAACTTTTCACTTTTAACTTTTCACATAGATAACATTTTGAAAGAAAGAATCACATACCGTGTTTTTATCACCGATCGCTCCTCAATCGATCGGTCGTCAATGTAAATTTTATCAGCTGTTCAATAATGAGGTTAGGAAGAAGATAATATACACAATACACCTCTCACGGCTATCACGGCGCATGACATCCCGCGTGAAGTGTGATCAGAATCGGTGGAGTACTATGATTGGCTGATCGCCCCAACCGTCTCGATGTTTCGAGAATCGTAACTCGCGCTTCGATATGTTTCGAATTGTCAATGTAGTGCGCGTCGTGGTGGATCTTTGTGCGCGTTTGAATCTCTTCGTCGTCCATTGATGAGTTTCTTGCGATAATTTATTGTGTCATACAGCACAGTTCATTCGAGGGACGTCCTGAGAATATTCTTAAGCCATTCTCTTATCCGTAAGATGTTCTTTGCATCTCTAGAACATTCCTTGGAGACTATGTTGTATCGAGCCTGTCCTTTGTAAGGTGTAAAAACTCGGATAATTCGCATCGAAGATTGCCGAAATCGTGATCTCGATACTGACAATGTGTTTTTCGCAATCTGGAAAATCCGACATTTCATTCTCTATCGCTCCTTATATATTCCTTCGTATTGTTTTCTCGCCAAAATACAGCAGCAAGTAAGTGCATAGATCATTTATGATTAGCTATGGTATTCTCATTATTAAAAATCCACTTTTCTCGCTATTGGTAAGTCGAAAAATTTTATCTTTTATTCCGATGGCTGTACTTCTTCGCTTTTGTAAAGCCGGAAAGTGGCGCCGCCTAGAGCGCGAGCGTGGAAGTTATGAAATATGAATTTCTTTAATAGAATGAATGAATAAAATTAATTAACTACGATAATTAATTCATTTATAAATAAACCGTAGAAAATAAATTTATTTAGTTTTTTTATACGGTATTTCGATATTAATTTCGATATGTTTCCCATTTTTATACTGTATATTAATAATCTCTGACATTACATTACAAGAATGAGATAAATAATATATTATAGAGAAATATACGTTCCTTTTTATGTAAAATATGTACCTTCTGAGAATATTCAGATTATATCATGTTTATTTCTTTCATATTCATATAAAAAAGTGCAATCCGATTTTTTCTTTTCCTTAGTATGTTCCTGAGATTTTATTCTAACATAAGAAGTATATTTCATGACTCTATATGTCGTTCTATACATATACTATTTAATATTTTTAGTTATACTGAATGTAGACGTATTTCTTGGGTAAAAAACTTGAACATACAAATGTATTCAGTATAGTTTTTATATGTAACGTTATGCAAATCCGGAATATGTAAGCAATATGCAGAATTTGCTTGCACGATACCCTCCAAGCGTTCTTAGAATCTACATGCGCTGTTACATAATAATAATCGTATACATAATAATAATAATATAATAGTGTACTATGTATATCACGTTTGATACGCGTGGACTTCACTTCGTAACTACGTAGCTACGTAGAATACTTACCTGATTACGAATTCTATCTCGACGTAAGTCTCATTGGACGAGCGAGATGAAAAATGGATGATAATAAAATAAATGGACAGTAATAAAGGTACAGTATAATGAAGGTAGAAATGACAAGACGTGAGGCAACAAAGTACAATGTTCGATCCTTATTTTTATTTCGAAACATCAAAGTTTTCCGACGTTCAAAGTCAGTCAGCAGCGCGATAAATCAATGACAAAACGACTGTTGATTATTATCGTCAATTCATTAAGCAACCCCGCGATGGCGAATACTCCCCCCCCCCCTCTCCCTTTCGAATTCGTCGACTCCGCGTATCGACTGCGTGTACCGGAACACGATTCACGCGGTCCACATCGACGACCGCCTCGTGTAACATCCTCGTCGAGTATCTCAGGCGTGAAGTACATTAAACCGAATTACCGTGTGGTGTAATATTTTTTAATTCGGTGCGTCGGTCCGTTTCTCGTGACAGCGTGAACCGAGCCTCACCCGGCCGATTCGCAAAGCGCGAATCTAAAGCGACGCGTACATTGACAACATTCATTGATCTAAAAATGTCTTCGACACTCGGGAGTAGGAAAGGAAAGTAGGAAGAATTTGGAGTACCGAAGACCCCGATTTATTATCTTATTCCCATTCTCTCTTTCTCCCTCTCACTCTCTCTCATTTTCTCTACCTTTCTCTCTCTCTCTCTCTCTCTCTCTCTCTCTCTCTCTCTCTCTCTCTCTTTGAGCATGCCCTTGCTATCTGTTTCCACATACGTGTCCTCTGTCATACTCTCTCACCTCGCACCTCGCGCATTCTCTCTACATTCTTGTCTTTTTTTTTCTTTTTTTTTTTTTTTTTTTGGCACAAAGTCATCCGGCACTAAGTAGCTTAGCGGTGACCAGTAGTGGATGTCTTCTTCACCGTGGCCACAGTATCGGTATGAAGAAAAACATCGATAGGATGTGCGACAAGCTGCTACCACTTCCGGAGAAACCGTCGACGCCGCTGCTGGCGCCGGAACTTTGAGCGGCCTCGGCTAGACCTAGAAAAAAAAAAAATCGCACCCTTTCACTGAGAAAAGGAGAGAAAAAGGCGATCCCCCGACCGCCAAACTTTCCGTCGCAACAATCGGGACCGACGATGTGTTCATGAGCGGCGATCCACTTTCTACTTACCGCCGATAATAGATACGTGATCCTTCCCACGTGATCCCACTTTGTCGAAGCCGATTTTAATCTCTGAAAGTGAACAGGACGGTTCGGTTGGAAAGTCCCAGGGCGTATCAGAATGCAAAGCGCGTGTTCTTTCGATCGCGAGTGCATAACTCACCGTATAATCTCAAAGTCCCGTCCGCCTTTCCTAAGCTATTCGTTGAGACGCATTTGTAACTACCGACGTCCCTATCCGTGAATTTTTTGATTAAGAGCCACATCAGAACCGTGTATCCCGTGCGCTCCTCCCGCACGCTATATTTCGGTCTACGAATCACACGGACAACACAAGTTTATAAAGGCTTGTTTTTTTCCAGAACCGGGGGGAAAGTGAAAAATACGTCTCTGCTGAACGAGCGCGCCCTTTCGGTGCCACTTTTCCGTGTCGTGCAGAAACATCCCGCGTTAACATCGCAGAATTATATATTTATATCGTCACGCACGTGCAAGTTATATTGCCGTACAACGTACCGTTGTGCGAGATACGGCAACATTGAAACGTATTCCATATCTCGGTGGGAGATCTAGAGGACTTTTTCGCGAAAATTTAGTGGCGATCTTTCAGCAATAATTATGCTACGTGACTGAAAAATATTTATTTACTACTGAAGATTTAATATTGAAAACCAATAAAAAAGAGTGACGTTTTGCGATTTAACAACGGTCGATTTAACAACACATTTATCACATTTGAATTATTGCAGAGAAATATTTTTTCACTTGGAATTGTTATTGCAAAATCAGGAATATTTATTATCTCACGTTATTATGACGTCGCAGAGATCGAGATTTATCGGCATCGCCAAAAAGTTTCATGCTGTATGGATTTTATCGCTATTTTATACCTCGAATTATATCATCACGAGCGATTATTTGTATTAAGAAAATAACGAGCGGGGGGCTCACCCTTCCAATAACATTTCGTCTTCCGTGCCTCGTTGATTCTTCACCCAATAATTGATCGTGTTCGGGAACGCTTCGACGTAGCACTCGAGCTGCACGTCTGTACCCAGAGGAGCGCCCAATAGCTGGTTGGGTGCTTTTACGACTGGTGCGACTATGGAAAATAAAATGAGTCTAGAAAATGTGAGCGGAGCCTTTTCCCCGAATGTACGAGGGAAGTTTTTAAGGCTCGTTTTTTAAGGAGGAAATGAAAATTTGATTCTTATCTGTACGAACGCGGACGTCAAAATCAAGCTTACTTCCTGCTTGTTCCTCCGTGAAATTTCTAAATTAACTTTAAATTTTACCTCTCGATATGAAACAGCTTTTTGAAGCTAATATTACGCTCGAGACAGATATTCGAACGAAATTTGTTTTGGGGCTTATTAAGTTAGAAACGAAATGAGCAACCAGTTTCATTTTGCAGCAAATAATATTATTGTCCTCCCAATAAAAATCAAATTTACATCTTTTTCCTTTTGAAAGCTTTCGCTTTATTCGAGCTTTCCTCTCCGGAGTATCGGCGATTTTCTCTTTCAAATCGCGATAACTTACGCGTCTCTATTGCATGAAAAAAAAAAAAAAAAAAAAATATTAGCAGAATTACTTTCGGTGAAAATGTAATCTGCGAATCGGATCGTGACGGATTGGAAGGGATCGTGAATGGAGCTTACAATTCACAGCGAGCGTCACTCGCTTGCTAACCGCTGGCGGCACGTCGTTGCTGGCGATGCAGAGATACGCCCCCATTTGCCGCCTCTCGACACGGTAGAAATGCAGCAGCGAACCGTTGTAGTGGTCGTGCTTCTCGAAAGTGCTACCACCTGCGTACACGGGAAAAACATTTTACCATGTTCGCGGAAAAATCGATCGATCGCGATCCCGCATCATCCCTCTGCCTTCTTCCCTTCGCAACCAACCTCGCAAACAACCGAAAACAACCCGGAGCCCGAAAAACAACGAGGCTCGATTACGATTGGACTACGGATTACTTCATTTCCCGATTAAGGAGCGTTGCGCGAAGCGAGCGCGCGGACGAGGCGCTTTGAAAGTTCAGTCGGGCCGGAAACTTCAAAATCAGACGCGGATTTGACTGGCGGACTGAGAGAAAGAGAGAGAGAGAGAGAGAGAGAGAGAGAGAGAGAGAGAGAAATGACGAGAGAAACGGAAGAGACGAGCGCTCAAATCACCGTGGGCCACCGGATTATTAAACAAGCTCGGTGAATATTCGTAAGGGAAACGCGCGCGCGCTTCGATTCAGTGATTCAGCGGGGATAAACGTTTGAAAATAAATCTCTTCGGAAAACAGCGGCCACGAATTCAAGGATAGCTGATCGTACAAACGAGATATGCAGATAGTTACGCCGACCAGTTTTGGTAACTCGAGAGACTCGAACGACCGTGAATGCGAGCGTGTTCGCCAATTTACGCGACATAGCTTCTCTCTCTCTCTCTCTCTCTCTCTCTCTCTCTCTCTCTCTCTCTCTCTCTCTCTCTCTCTCTCGATCTCTCTCTCTCTCTCTCTCGATCTCTATATACGCGCACAAGCCGAGATACCATCCAGAGGAACTCTCGGTTGCTTGCGGCTTTGCTCTCACGTTCCACCCGTCTTCGAGGTCAGTTCACAAAGAGGAACTTGTTTCAACGAGAAACTTACTCGTTAGATCCAGTCATCTGCTATCTTACACCCAATCTACATATCCGAAGAATAGTGCGAAAAGTCTTACGATTTACCACCACCGATTTACCATCAGTCTAGTCACTTTCTCTCTGTCTGAACCAATCTTGGGATCATGATCTCTATCGTCGTCGTCATCGTTGTTGTCGTCGTTTTGCGACACGAAAGAAATATCGATAAGCAACTGGGACTTCTCTCTCGACAAGATGTCATATTTAATTCTTCGTCGACAACAACAACTAAAAAAAATTTCGCGCTCAGAATCAGATAACGGAGAGAAAAAAAGACGATTGCGCGTTTTACGGTTCGGCGCTTTATGCATTTTCGCGCGGGTTAATTTTTTTACGAGGGAGAAAGGAAAAAAAGAAAATCTTTGCAAAAAAGATGAGACAGCTAGATTTTACGATTTTGCCCTCTGGCGTGACAAGATCGATAACGAGGCGGTAAGTGCAATCGGGAAAGGATTCGTCCGCATCCCCGGACTCCGATAATAGTTCGCGCTTTAACGCGTCTCGACCCAGTAACTACGAGGTAACTAAGATATTAGTAGCACTTAATTATCCTATCAATATTGAGTTATGTTTGCGTCGTTCAGCATCTGTTATTCACGAGAATTTCGCATCCATCTCGCGCTATCTGAAGTGTATTGCGTCATGCCGTCGATTTGTAACAGAATAGGATCGAAATTAAAGATTTATTTTTCCTTCATTTGCCTATGTCACTGGCATTTTTTATCGTCAGTTTTATATTTGTGTCATGAGGATTTTATTCAAATCTGCAGCAGGATATAGATTTACGCTATTTGAACCCGGAATATCTACTCTCTGAAAAAAACCTAGAATTCTCGAAGTTTTTTTTTTTACTCTAAAATATCAGAGGATATCATGAAAATTTATTGCAGCTTGTGGAACTTTTTGAAATTTTATCTAAATTTAAATTTAGATTTTAACTTTTATTCTACTTTCAGACAAAACTTTTTATAATTTTGCTTTTTTAATGCAATGCTTTTACGACATTTGAATAAACACTCTAATCGATTATTTCGCGTAACAGAAAGTTTCAAAAATTAATCAACACCACTTTGTCACATTTGATTCTGAATTCTGGTAATGTATTGAAATATCCAAGATGGCGTTGAAGTTACTTGGCATTTGTCTTTTTGAGAAGAAAAAAAATTAATATTCTAGCAATATATCGTGGATGAACCTACAAGATTTTGTTGCCGATAAAAATACTTTCGATAAAAATACTCTCCCATCGTTCTTCGTAATGTGACACTGGCAAATGAGAAAAAAATATGAAAATTTGAAATTTTCAATAGTGCCTCTCCTACCCGCCGTGGAAGCTCTTATGACGATGGGTTCACCATCCTCCCTCCGCCAGGAAACTCTCGGAGGTGGGTGTCCTGTCGCGCGACAGCTCAAGGTCGCGTTGTCGCCCTCCGCCACTGCCAGATCGGCGCTGGTGTCACCCCCGTAAACGATGTCGGGCGGCACTGCGGAGCAAACGGGTCATATCAGTAAATTGGTAACGGCCCCCTATCCACTCTCTTTCTCTCTCCTGCGCGGGTACTTTATGAAAGTCATTACGTAAAACCGGCACTTCGCCGGGACGTCTTTGAAAGAACAGGCATCCTCGAGGCGCGTTTACGGTAAGGCCGAGATAGGGGGCAACGGGCAAGAATGGGTGCGCTTAAGTAGAAACGGAGGAGGGAAGGGAAGGTAATTTCACGGGAAGGAGGATCTTTTACGTTATAGTTTGGCGCACGCGTTTTCGGTTTCGTACGTCCGTTCGAGTAAACTCAAAGGCTTTGCATATGCAATGTGTTCCCCGACTCCTTTCTCGCGTATCGATTTGCATGCTTCTTAAATAGACGTTTAAGTAACGCTAATGTTATGCATTACTTTTTGGTGGAGTTTGCAACGTCGTCTTTGATGCTTAACAAGCACAATTAAAATTGATACTCTTCCGCGAATGGAAGGCGAATATGGGCACGGCGAGGTATGGGAATAAATACGATTTGAGAGAATTATCGCTGAAAAAAATTAAAAAAAAAAAAAAATAATGTTGTAAAGAGTTTTCAAAATTACACAAAGAGCCCGCGTATTAAATTCCTGACGATTTTAAATTTTCAATACCGATTACATTCCCAATTATATGCATTATCAGATTAGTTTAATATTGCATCGTGGCAAAAATCAGATGCGGTAAATAAATAATCAATCGCGGAACTAAATTTTGTATCACATGTCATATTAATGAAATAAATAGGCGACACGCGTATAAATGTTTGAAATATTACCGTGATCACTCTATTAATTATCACCTCGCTGTCGATATCTGAATTTGCGCGATGAAACAAAAGTAATTACACGTGCTTAATGTCGTCGCTAAGGACGACGCTACCGGTCGGAAAAGCTTGCGAATATCACGAGAGCCTAAATTCGAAGCTACATTAGAGATTTATAACTGCAGGCTACGGGCTGCATTATGCGCAAGATTTCCCGCTCCATTCCCGCCGGAACAGGCCGGCGTGACGCGTATGCGACACGGCTGGTGATAAGAGACAACACTTACCGTGTATGTCGAGACAACCGAGTTCGGATATCATCGGGCTGGTGTTGATCTGGCACATATAACAATCCCTGTCGGTCTCCTTCAGCTGGCGAATGTGCAGACGCCACGTGCCGTCGACGATTTCCTCCGTCGCCTGGCTACTTCCGGTCACCCCGGAAGCGCTGCCGGACGCACCCCCGGTGCTCTCGTAGGCGACCGTGATACGCGCATTATGCGTCACGATCCTCGTGTGGATCGAGAGAATCGTCTGGTCCGAGGTGCGCAGCCAGCCGACCTGGAAAATCCCGCAACGCGAATGCCGTCGTTTCCTCGAAACGTGACACACGTCGATCGTGATTGATCGTGAGATTTCGCTACTGGTCTGGAATGACGTTCTCTTCTCGCGCGGGAGAACCAAAAATATATATATATATATATATATATATATATATATATATATTTACACGGTGAGGAAACTGCGGACAGTAGTGGCGCAGAAACTAATTGCGAAGTAATTACAAGGAAGTTATAAATTAAACCGAGTAAGATGACGCGACGTGAAAAACGAACTTGAGCGTAAATACGCGCAAGGGAGGGAAGGGAGAAAAAAGTTTGCAAGCAAAACAAAAATAAGACGAGCGAGAGTTGACTCTACCTTGAACATTAAAGTAATATTTATATATTTCGGATTTCGAAGGCGCGGGCAACGGGAGGAGATTCGTATACACGGCGGTCGGCAAGAAGCTTTAATTAACAACGGCAGAGATGATGTATAAAATGTATTAGTTACGAGGCAACGAGCAAGCAGGACGGATTTAAGCGGATTGATTCCGGAAATTTATTCAGGTGAAATATAGGTCGGTATTCCGCATACAAAAAAGAATGAAACGCACAAAGCAGTATAATATTCTATGGACGATCCCCCCTAGCTAGCTGCTCGGGGGATATTGTGCGATACGAAGGGAGATGGGGGTATACGATATCGCGGTGCGAATAGCTAGAGATTTGGTGGTAAATACGAGTCTTAACTTAGACTTAGCATGGCGCCATTCGGCTTATCTTAATTCAGTCCTGCCGCCGGGACTAGCCGACTTTCTCAGTAGAACATTCTCAGTGGAACATTCCTTTATTAAGAATTCCTTTATAAGGAACACTTTACGGATGAAATCCGACGTTCGCCACCCTCTGTTAAACGCCACCTCCTCCCCGTCTCACTTACCTCGTGTCTCTGAAATCCGACCGTGAAATTTATTACTAAATGCGGCCCGATGTTGACGGAGGAGAGCGAGAATGACCTCGGTAGATTAGCGGATTACGCTTCTGGAAGAAGGAGCGATTCCATATCCTCGACGTGGCAAGGTCGAAAAACGACCTTTTTTTTTGGCTCTACCTACCCCGTCACGGATTTCGAGACGAGTTCCTTTGGCGAGGTCAATTTGACTCGATCTAAGCACGATTTGTTCTACTCCTCCCGTGTGCATCGCTTTATTTTTATGTGTGTGTGTGTGTGTGTGTGTGTGTGTGTGTGTGTGTGTGTGTGTGTGTGTGTGTGTGTGTGTGTGTGTGTGTGTGTGTGTGTGTGTGTGTGTGTGTGTGTGTGTGTGTGTGTGTGTGTGTGTGTTACTTCTGATGGAGAAGAGCGATATGAAGATTAAACGCACGTTTGCGGAACAAAAAAGGGGGAGGTAGGGAGGGGACCTATCCCCTTCCTAAGGGGGAGTCACTTTTATGGCAAATTTTTCACTAGCGGCAATTCAATTTCGCCGCGTGGCACGTTCCCGACGAAAGCTACGTGACCTTACGTTTGCGATATCAGGACGAGTCGACATTTGTTACGTTGCGTTCTATCATCGTTGCTCCTCGGCTTGACTCCCCCCCCCCCCCCTCTTCGCTACCCCGCGCGTGACAAATCCGTGCGCTTAAGTCGAAAGCCGAACGGCGTTGCGCGTTTGGCGTTTTAATTCGAGTTCTCGCGCGTCGATGGGATTCATCCGTAAACCACGAGACCGGAATTTTCAGTGCCTGCGCGCGCGCGCGCGCGAGGAACTAGAAGAAGGAAGAGTCAAACGATCATAAAAACGGCTCTTCGGTATTCCGAACGCGACCGCTTTGGCGCAGTTGAAATCCCATTATGGGATAAGTGCCATCAACGCGCCATCAAATGCGTGCGAATTTAATCCCGTTCATAGCCCGTTCGTGTTTACGCCCGCCATTCCCGGCATCATTACCTTGTATTTGCGAATGCTTATGTTGCGAACGCTGCAGGAGAAGGTGACCTCTCGGCCAATCGCGGCGGTTTGATTCCCAACTGGCGCTACGAAAATCGGGCCCGTGGCACTGTTCGTCGAATCTGAAACATTCATTTTGACTGATTTAACGACGAGACATCAGGTTTGATTTAACGAGATCACTAGAAAGAAGAAAGAGAGAGAGAGAGAGAGAGAGAGAGAGAGAGAGAGAGAGAGAGAGAGAGAGAGATAGGTTTCACCGTGTATGAGACAGAGAAAGGAAGAGAGAGGGAGAATTTTTTATTAAGTTATATTCAAAACACATCCGTTTTCAGATGTATTTCTATACATGATCATAATGAAAACACAATGAGATAGCTTCCTGTCCTATGGTCGAGCAATAATTTAACGTCGTCCGCTATTTTTAGCACCGTCCACCGGCGGGAAGAGATTAATGAAAAAATATCGGAGGGTGAAAATTTTATCGTTACCCCATTCATTACGGGCGACAGTGAGATCTCCTTTGAAAATATTTCGACGGGCCGCGCCACCGAAAGGGCGGTAACATGTAAGTGCACGTACTAAAGTTTCTTAAGCGCGCTATCGCGTCGGGTAGCTAATTATCGCTGCTTATTCACACGCCCTGTTGGTGGATTACGACATCCCTAAACAGATAATGTCAAGTGGTCCAAAGTTGCGCGGCAAACTTGGGACCGAACGCGCCCGAGCGACGAACTTCGGGGGGGGGGGGGCGGGGGGGGGGGTAGCTGGCTTCTCCCTGTACGTGAAATTCTTGTTTGCGATACAGTTGCGCGAATCTTTTTACTCGACGTCGACGCCCGTCGACGTGACGCGGCAGGAATACTCGATAAATAAGCATCAGCGTACCTTTTGTACGCCCACGTGCTAGAGAACTAGATATCTATCTTTTAACAAAAGTATTACGACCGTACTCTATCATGCACTCCTCGACGCGCCTTGTCACGCTCTAAACGCGTGAAATATAGCGCGCGAAGATATATAACTTGAAATTAAGGGGAGGAAGAAAAAAAGAAGAGGGGAAAGGAGAGAGAGACGAGCGCTGCTCGAATTTAAGTCGCTACGGACGATCATCTTTATTCCATACATCGCTTTATCAGCCGCGACTGTTTCGCGTGTATCTCGCTCCTCTCCTATCTTTTTCCCCTCAGTCTCCTCTTTTCCTTTCCCATCGTTCTTCTTCATTTCTCGCTGTGTGACTTCCATGTACTCGACCAACAGAAGCTACATCCGACGTAGGGCAATATCCAAATTGCCTCTACGGATTTAACGTTTCCGCGGGACAAATCGCCGGGGGAAATGAAACGAGCTGCCAGATTAGACAGTAGCTGCAGCATCCCTGTCGCCGTAAAAAAAAGGGGAAAAAACGAGAAAGGCCGCGCCGCGCCACACGCCGGTGTGGAAACTCACACTCTTTTGTACTGAGCGAACGACCCGAATTCTCTCTCCGAAGTACACGGAAGGATAGATGAGTCGAGAGAATGTAAAGAGGGGGAGAGAAAAAGCTCCGAGTTTCTTGCCGTTCGCGTTATCCTAAAATATCTTGCGTGTTCTATAACGCGTCAACGCGATTCAATTTTGGTTATCGCACAGAAAACGGAGCGATAGCGTTTATTCCGCGTTCAAAAATGTACTCCCGTAAGAATAAAGGAATATCGCGTAGGGAGAATTTGCGGGGGAAAAATATTGCGACGCGAGAGAGGAACAATCGTGGGAAGGGCGAGAAGGGAGAAGGAAGGAGAAAATAACGAAAAGAGAGAGAGAGAGAGAAAAATTGTAGAATAATAAGCGTATACGTCAAAGTAAATTAATTAGTTAAGTTGGCAAACTCCCGTCGCCCAATATTTAACAAACGTAACGTCGGGGAGATTTTTAATGGTAGCAGGTAACCGGCACCGTTCTCGCATATGTTTCACGTCTCGTTCCGCGAAACGGACGTGGATGTATCATCCCCGCGGCGAGTTTGAAAATTAAAAGTACACCCTTACTTCCCGGCCCGCCGCCGGCATGCGGCAATCCGAGACAATCAGCGGCCGGACGTTCTTTGCATTTTTATTGCGCGCACCTTACTTGGCACGGGACTACCCTTCCCCCCCTCCCCCCCCCCTCCCCGTTCTTCAACTCCGTGATTTCGCGATAATACGGAATCGGGGCGACCCTCTCCCGGCTGTTCGGAGCGAATTTTCGGCGGGCCACGCGCCTCGTGAAATTCCACACGAACACCCGGAAATGAAACGCGTTTATCGCTCGTCTATCTCGTTAACAGGATTAACTTTTGATAGGTTCGCGTCCGCGCGGCGAAAGTACGGTGACTCTCGAATAATAACAGACTCGCCTCCGCTACATCACGCGCTTTTCGCCAGCGCCGATAGCCCAGAGAGAAAATAATCAATCATCCTCGACATTTTGCAATTCTCCAGCGTTTCCCCTCCTCTCTCCCTCCCTCTCCCCTCTCCTCCCCCCTCTCTCTCTCTCTCTCTCTCTCTCTCTCTGTCCCATTCGCTCTCGCGTTCCCTCTCCTTCCCTCTGCCTACCTCACGTTTTCCTTCTTACATCATTTCTTACCTCAAGTATCTCGGAGTGGAGTCAAGGCGAGGAATCAATACGGTCGTCGCGTACCGCGCGCAATCATTTTCTCGCCTCAAAACGAGCGCCGGCGGAAAAGCCGGTAGAAATCAAATTCCAGTCACGGCACGTATCCCGATAAATACATATTGATACGAGAAGATTACGAAGGGCGTGTGCGAGCGGGATTTTTGATACGTTTCTCTCTTTCTCTGCGCGGCGCGGCGCGGCGCGGCGATGCCCGCTTTTCGGGGCGCGGCGGAAAAGGCGAAATGCTTCCTCGACGATTTTCTTGTTTCCTACCTACCTCGATCGACTCGCTCGTTCCGCGCGAGGCGCGGCATATTTCTCCGCGGAAATCACGAGCTTATAAATCCGGAAATGTATCGTACGTATGTCTCTTCGAGGAAACAAGGAACACATGAAAGTATAAGTGCCGTCTTGCAGCGGATCGATTGCGGAAAATTGCGAGACACGTTCCTCCGACGCCTTCAATATGTATTAACTGGTTAGCGATCGAATCTAATCTCAGGCCCGTCGTTAAGAATTTGTCACTCGCACGCTTACAAATGCTCTTTTAAAACATATATATATATATATAAAGGAGAAGATGTTACGAGAAGCGGGGAGGGATTCTGAAATTGGAAAGAATACCATTTATCATAAAATCGCTGGGAGGAATTGCGGAATGATTCAAACTCGTGTAACGTTACAACGGAAGTTATTATTAAACGTCTCACAGTGATTCCCGAGCTAATGAAGGACGTAAGAACTATAAATCTCTCGCGTGTATTTGGTATATATGTATGTGCATGTTCAAGTACGTGTATAAACTTCTCATGAAACTTCAGACATCTCAGGAATATTCCAATCTCCGAGTACACCGCACAGACAGACGGGTCTAAATATGAAATTCTCTTAAGCGAGACCGGCACGCGAGGGGATCCTTTCCTAACTGGATCTATACATGTTACATATATACATACATACATACATACATGTATGTGTGGGGGAGAGGTGCGTGCGCGCGCGCGTGTGTGTGTGTGTGTGTGTGTGTGTGTGTGTGTGTAAATATGTGATATATGTAGGTAGCAAATTTTTACTTTCACTCGTATATGCTACGCGCCGTGTGTAAGACATTCCGTTATTGGTGATATAGTCAAATAAGAGATGACTATAAAGAAATAAGCAACAACGCGTGGTAAAACTGTTTTGTATAAAGTTTTGCACAACAAAATTTCGATAAAATTTTATATTTCGAAATGGAGAGGATAATGAAGTTTTCTCCAATTTTCGCAACTTGATTTTCTACATTACGTTACAGATTGAGCTTGAATTGATATATTTTCATTTTAGGAGCGAGATAATTAATTTTGATATTCTGCAAAAAATAATATAACAAAATAATTTATAGTTTCAATTATTCGTTTATTTTCCCGTCCTCAGTGTACATGTGTACATATTAGCTTTCACATGTGTATGTATTGGAGCGTGTTAGCGCGTTAATATGTTCATCTCTTCGCCGTGCGGAGACGCGAGTCACTTCGCGAATTGTCTGGATACGATTTGATTTCGCGATACACAGCTGGCGATATGGTATCTGTGAGCGATGATACTAACAATTGATAAGCGTACTCCTAGTTTCTGAACAACCTGATGTATCGATGTATAAGCGATGCATAAGCGGATTGGGAAGCGGATGACGCGCATGCGCGCGCGAGAACAGTTCGATGGAACTTGGATGGGACTTCCGATTATTATGCCAATTCCCGATGCTAACTCCCGCTCTTCGGTGACTCCGTCCAGAGATTAGATTCATCTCCCGAAAGATATAATCTCCGGTGTGTTTCACGCTAATAAAACGACATTCGAGAAATTACAAATTACGAAAAGCTCGCGCCTCGTTATCTTGTGGTCCGGAGATAAAACCGCGTGACGTCACGTCGAGTCTCCTCCATGTCAGGATCTTCGTAAATGCAGCCTCCATTTTATTTGTTTGTGCGTTAACAGTGAGGACGTATCCCATGCGCGTGCGATTTTATTTAAAATCCTAATCTTTTAGATAAGCGACGTGTTTTCAGCGTGAAAACGTGCATGCGCGCGCGCGCGTCACTTTTCAATGGAACACCGGGGTTCGACAGGAAAATCCTGAGTTAATCGCGCGCTTCTCCATAACGATCTGTATCAGAATGTTAACAACGCTCGCATTTAGACGGGAGCGCCAGTTCGATACCGTGTATATATATAGTATCATATGTACACGCGTCGAATAGCCTGGCTGCGTTCGCAACAGGTTCTCCTCGACGTTCCAAGTTTCTCTTGATTTTCGCGGAATGTAGCGAATCCGCCATAAAACCACCACAAAGTGTTCGGATAATTAAATCTTCCTATAGGCGATCGTCCGAACATTCATTTGCAGATCGATATTGGCTAATCTTCTATCGTCGGTGCAATCGAGAACGTAATGATTCGGACGTGAAGAAATAAATTTCGGATCAAACTTTTTTCGCGCGCTGATTTTATCTTCGAAAGAGAGATCCGATTTTGAAAATCGTATATACGATAATAATATTTCTTTGAGTTTGAATAAGTTCAAACTGCTCTGTAATATAAATCATTCAATTTCGAAAATAATTATCAAGAAATTCAGTATTCATACAATTCTGTTTAAGGAATTAATAGAAAATAATTAAATTTGTTGAATGAACCTTTTTTATAAAGGTTAAAACAAATTTTGTCAAGATTTATTTTAAAACATGAAAGCCATTTTATCCTTCGAAACAGAATGTTTAATTTCACTTTTATTTATTGTTTTGTTTATGTATTAAAACTTCTATTACAATAAATTTACATATCCGTAATAATAATAGTTAGAAATTATATATATAAATTTATGAAAATTATTATGAAAATTATTGTTAAATTTTTAATGTTCATACTTGACTTTCACTTTCATAAAAAAACTCTTTTATTTTACTTTTTCAATTTCTTTTTTGAAATGTATCTGTCTGAAAAATATTTGTTTAAACGTGCTCTTTAAAATCTCTTTATACAATGACCGTATACTCTATGCTCTAAAAAAAAAATCAATGTTTCCTTATACATTACACGCATAAGATCGGCCGATTCTCTAAAAGCAACAAATGTTTATCTTAAAATTCACTGCATGTCAGCGAACGTTTCGAAAAAAAAAAAAATCCTGAAATCGCGAAAGCGACTCGGGAGCAGTGGAACGCGACAAAACACTGAAAACTGGAACTTCCAACTAAATGATCTCTTTCTATCTGAGAAAACTTTCGAGGTCGTCCCCTCCCTCGGGGAAGAGAGAGAGAGAGAGAGAGAGAGAGAGAGAGAGAGAGAGAGAGAACGAGGGAGAAAAAGGAAAGCGCAATTGTAAACAAAAAATACACGCTGGGTAATTACAGGCTGGATAAGCTCTCGATTGAATTGCAAAGCGAATGACGCGGTGTTTGCGAATCGGATATCTCCGATACGACGGTATTTTCTGGCAGAGATTAGAAATCCGGATACAATCCGCGACCGGCTGATTCCGTTTGATGGATTTTCCATTAGCCGCAATTATTAGCAATTAATTTTCAATCATCTCGCGGCTTCGATTATGCGACGACGTATTAATCCCCCCCCCCCTCCCCGCGTGCGCCGCCGCCGACGTTGTCGGATCAGATCGGAACGGAACGAATTAACGACGCGTCGAGCCAGTTACATACGTATCGTTAACTAGCGGTGGGATGATAAAGGGGTATCTTCTTCACCCTGATTTAACCTGTCCTTCCGCCGAGCGCGCCGGTGTGATGAAACGCTCGGCTAAACGCCGATCTTGTTTTCTCCCTCCCTCCCTCCCTCCCTCCCTCCCTGCCATCCCCGTCTCGACGCCGCAAGACTGCGGCGATGTATAGACGTGCCGATATGCAATCTGCTCGCTAACGACGACGCCGACGTGCATCGAGACCCGTACTTAATTAATCTTCGAACGCGACCCAAAGCCGCCGTGCGGGCGCGCGAGCGGGGGCTGAGGGGGAGTTGGAATCAAAGGATAGGAAACGCGCTTGTATCGCGAAACTTGTTTATTGAATTGCTACGTCGTGCTGCGGTTAAATGCGAGGGGATGTTTAAACTCGCGGAAGTGAATTAAGAGTATCGAGTAACCTGCGAAAGTTTCCGAGTTTCAAGAAATTAGCAAAGTTTGAGGCGCGGTACGATATGCGCGCGCGAAACAGAACGTTCCGCGGGGGGGAGGGGGTGGCTTGAAGAGAGAAGGAGGAGGAGGAGGTGGCGGGAATGGCTCGGTTCGACGCCTCGAAATAAGAAGCCCTCCGCCCTCTCTCTCCCCTTCGGCCAAATAAAATTCTCCCTATTATTGCACTGTGTTACTACACTCCGGCGCTCTCGGCCGGTGCCGAAACTGCCCAACTTGGGTAAACGTAATATTTTTCACAGCGATATCGAACAGCGAGGCGCGCGTTTGCCGAGTAACGGCGTATATCTTTGTGGCCTGGAAAAGTACCGCGCTCGCCGGAGTTCCGGGCATTTCGACCCGGGCGCGCCGCGAGAACGGGAGGCGACGGGGATGAGGGAGTGGAGGGAAGGAGCGAAGGAAAACGAATTTGAAATCCCCGATTCCTCCCCCCCCCTCCCTTGGCGCGCGTCCCCGATGTGTACATATTATTTCACGCCGAATCATGTCATTCACGCCAGAAGCTCGGAAAAACGCTTGTTCAACGATCCGACGGTGGAGGGTGGACGGGAGGGTGGACGCGGGGTGGGGAGAGTGGTGAGAGGATGGACAAATCCATTGAGCACGATCGAGCGTGTCTGAAAAATCGGCTCTCCGCAACAACACGCTCAAGTTTCACTAGCACTGATGATATTTTACGCTCGGGATTTGCGCGAGCTTTCAATCAAAACAACATCGATGAATGGAATTTTCATCGACCGTAAGTGTTGTCCAAAAGGAAATGTGTCATGTTTGTCTTTCACGTACACGTACACGTAGAAATTGAAACGCTGTTGGAATTAATTAGGATATTTATCTCTCGTCGTTAGGATATTTATCTATCGTCTCGTCGCAATTTTATGTACCTATTCGTAATTTTATAATGTCGAATCGTCACACTTTCGGCGATATGTTAAAGTCGCGAGTTATGTCGCGCGAATAATTTCGATCGCGCGATAATTCGCGCGCGATGGCAGTTCCCGATTTTAGCGATCTATCTACGGGATAGATATTTATTCCGGTGGAATTCACGTACATACGCGTGTACCGCGACGTATTCATCGAAACGCGAAAATGGTAAAAAACGCGAGAGTGCGAGGGAGCGGCGATTGAAGAATTGAGGGCCTTGACTATTGAAGCGGGCTTTAAGCGCACTCGCGATGCACACTTGAGCCAAATGCCATATCTATTTACATTTGAGTCAGTGGATATGTTGAAAATTGTCGCCCCTTCAATTCCAAACGCTCGAGCATGCACAGAGAACTCTCCAATACACCCCTCGTCTCGGATAATCTTTTCACGTCTCTGCTCGATAAATTCGATTTAAATGTGTATCGGCGATTATCACTGAGATTTTTTCTTTAAAGGAACGAGAAAGAGAAAAATCGTAAAAATATAATTTATTTATTACATCTACGGTATCCACGAGCTCCATTAAAAATTATAAATTTTAGAAGAAAAAAAAAGGATGTTTCACCGATCTGAAATTATTTAAGTTAAAAAATTGCTATACTCGAAAGCGAAACTTCGCTAAAAAATTTACCTCACATTTCCAATTTATTTTTTCACACACACTCCTGACGATTATGTGCCATGAATAACCCACGGACATTCTGTATGCGATATAAATGGAAAACCTAACGTGAGAAGAGAACAAAATGTTTTAAAAATACTTTGACAGCGAACGCGATGTCAGGCTGCGAAACAAGTAGACAAATTTATTTCACGTTACATCAATACGATTAGCTTGATATCCTCCAGATATTTGATACAAAAACGCTCGGCTATACATCGCGGAAGTACATCTATTTGTCTCGCGGATTTTAAATCAAAATCACTCGCCCTTCTGACTCCCCCCTCCGCTCCTCCCTCCCTTCCCCCCCTCCCCCCGGTGTGCAGCGTGCATAAAAAGCGCTTCCACTCGATCCACCGTGCTCGAGTACGGCACTCTCAGCGAACCGTTCCTATATTTCATACTGATTTACACGGGCGAAAGAACGAGAAAACCGAGGACATGCGTCACAAGATCCACCCTTGTTATCAGTCACATGGCGATTTAATGAGACTCGCGATCCATTCCGAAAGCGAATTCGAAATTTTTATTACGCATACGCGTCGATCGATAACCTCACACCTTCAGAGCGGCCTGCTTTTAATTCATTTTTTTGATGCAAGCTGGCTAAATGAACGTAGCACGCCACGTTGGTTGACCGTGCAAATATCGCAGTCCCACCATCGTAAATTTTAACGCGCTATTCCGGCGTAAAAAAAATGCCGCGCGTCCCACGTAGTTGGATAAACTCGTGGGCGGGACGTAGAACAATTTCCTGCTGGTCCGCTTTGCGCGGCGCGCAACATCTAAATTAATCTGCAAAAATCATGAGAGGGATATCGCTCGTCGGCGAATTATCGGACGGAGCGGTTTTAGCGAGAGAGAAAGCCCGTGGACCGCGGACTTTCGGTTCACGCATCATCGTGTTACCGAACCGGGAATACGTGTTACGGGAGGAGTGTGACCGTTTACACGGGACGAATGTAAAATGCTCGAACGGCTATCGAATAAAAAGCAAAAGCGTGTAACGCAAAAATGCGTGCCATAAAATAAGCGCATTAAAAGAGGAAGAGACGTAGATCTGCGTGCAAATGGCGCGAGGCAGCGAGGTATGAGTGGATGCCGTGAAAAAATAAATCGTTCTCCACCGTTCTCCACTCGAGATCAGATAAGACGTGGGATGAATAGAAAGAAGATCTAGCATACGTTCGCTATTTATACGTAGCTATATCTATTCAGAGTTGGAAAAAAAAATATCGGTTCGGATTTAATGATATTGTTTATTAATCGCGCATTTGGGGCGAGTACGAGTTTCAGTGATATCCGATATTTTTGTTTGGGGAGGGGGGGGGGGTGCGTTTTCGGTTACACACGCACTCGTGACTTGGTCGACAGAGACTCGGTTTTCACCGGGCGCGAAACTCCAGCCTTTTTACGCTGACTGCACTTAATTACGTTTAAAAATAAGTTCGGCCGGAGTAATTAATTTTAGATTCCCGTAAAAGTTCCCGTAAAAGTAATCACACAAAGTTTCGGGACGGCCGCGAGAGGGTATTCGGGAAGTATCTTTTTAAGGGGCCGTAAAGGCCGAGAGAAGCGACGAGTGAGTTTAAAGATATGGAGGAGTGGATGCCAGCACCTTAATCTTTTCCCCGAGAAAGTTTCTCCCGTCGCAAATCTTCTCACGCGCGCGCGCGAGCGTGAGCGTGAGCGTGAGCGTGAACGCGCGCGTCGGCCCATCCCCCTCTTCTCCCTCTCCTCCGTCCTGTGGGAATACAGGAAACCGGCGTGTAAATCACGAGACATTCGACTTTTTAAACAGTAGATTACGTTCCGCGTTTGAAGGGAGAGAATCGCCGTATTTCACGAGGCGTGACGCGCGAATGTCTGTCGCGCAATCGATGGCCACGCAAAAACCACCTCGACGGTCCTCCGATGCTGGAACTGTACGTCATTAATTATTCGCGACGCGAGAGATCCGAATAAAAAAGGAACGGGAAGGGGGGAGGGGAGGGGTGAAGAGAGGAGAGCGAGAAACAAGAGTTGCAAGAGTTGCGCGCCCCGGCCGGGGCGTTACTATCGTGCCGTGCAGTGTCTGAAATTGAACGATTGCGCCGGCGGAACTCATAATTTCGACATGCCAGTTATGCCGGCGGACGCTTCGATATATCAGGAGAAATGCCATATAGAAATCCGAAGGCGCGCGCGGAATAGATCGGTAGGCGGAAATAAATTCTTGTACGCGCCCGGACGTGGATTAAGCGACCGGGGAGGAAAAAATTTACGTCGCGCGTCGCCGCGCGCTTTGGTAAATCAGGATCCCCTTGCGCGCGCGCGCGCGCACGCGTGCGCGCGTGTGATTTTACACGAATACCGGATGTTATATGCCGCCGTCGCGACATAAGGAACGCGCTTACGTCTGGTGTTCTCTCTCGACAACTCCTACTTCCAAAGCGACTCCTCGCCTCTCGACCCGGGATGTATACGACGCATCCCCGGAAGAGGAACGTTGTCGTATCCTAAATCGGACAAACGCCCCCCTCCCCCCCCCCCCCCCCCGCGCGCACGGCCATGGCATCCCCCGATCGGTGCCGCTCGATAATGCGGCCGTCAGAGGTGCCCGACGTTTCGTTGTCGCACCTCTTCCGACTCCGAGACTCCGGGAGTGACTTCTCCCACGAAAGTGGAAAGTGAGTTATATCCGCGAGTTACCTCCGCGAATTACCTCCGCGCTTACAAAGCAAAATCAATTACGAGTCGAGTATCAGCGTGGGGTTCGGCCCCCGCTACGATCGCGCGGCGCGCACAACGCGACGCGGAATAAAGGGAGAGGACCTCCTTGCGCCGCGCCGTGCGAGTAACTCTCGTCATATTTCGAGACGCCTCGAGACTTCCACGAGCGCCGGCGAAAGGAGGAGGTGAGTCGTAAGAGCGGAGCAATTAAAGGAAAAGCTACGCGAGAGCATCGGATCTGCGTAGCGATGCATTATGGAGGTTCCGAAACGCACGGAAGTCGCAGATACTAAAATCCGCGCCTAGACAAAGGGTTACTCCGAAGGATTTCTCAATTACCGAAATGGAATGTGTGACGAACGAGGGAAGGGGGAGTAGCGAAGCTACTCCGGGGAGGGGTAGGGGGAGGGGGGGGGGGGGGCGAGAACAGAGTGCGACGCAGACGGTCGACGGTGACGGCAAAGTGACAAGCGGCCCGACGGGACTTTAAGCTCGAGAATGTCACGAGAATTTAGCGAAACGGTTAGAGAGGCTACCTCAACGAGAAATCCTTTCGTCCCGTAGGATAAACCTTTCCTTCCCGTCGCTGCTCGTCGCGATAGACTTTTCCGTCCGGACAGAATCACGTCCTTTTTATCGCGAAATTAAACGAGGCATCGACGAAAATTGTATTATAATGAGGAATATAATGCGAACGGCGGGGCGGGGCGGGGCAGGGAGGAGGGGAACGGGACGAGTGCGAGAGACAAGTGCGCGGATAAGACTTCAACGAGAACGGTGAAAATGTTTAACGGTTCTTTCCATTAACTCGTCCCCGTGGCCGAGTCTTACCGCCGTATCGGGGAATCTCCCAGGAAGGAATTAGACGGGTCCTGGTGTAGACATCGAGGGCTTACTGTGGAGCACGAGGAGCATCTGATAGGAGCGACCACCTGTCTCGTATTTCAACTTCTTCTCGGCTTCTCTCTCTCTCTCTCTCTCTCTCTCTCTCTCTCCCCCACCGGCCCGCCTGACTCCCCCGTATTGTCCGTCGCGTACCACGTTTTATTACGAAAATCCTACATTTCCGAACATGCCATCTTTCCTCACCGAAATGCGCCCTCGTATATGTCGGGGTGTTTCTCTCACCCCGAAACGGTGGTGGTCTCACACCGAAAACGATGATTGTGGGTTTAATGAAAAATCAAGCGTGATAAGAAAGCAAGTAATAATATGAAACGCTTGTACACATCTCAGAGAGATGTAAAATAAATTTTCTATAAGGTATGTTTTAGAGAAAATTGATTTTATAAATTGAAAGATGAGTAAAATGATTCAGACTTGTTTGCGTATTATCAACTCTCCAATTTTCAAAGGCGCTTCTCTCGAGTGCAAAGCCTCGTATAAAAAAATTTGTATACCCACCTTGCCGACTTATTCTTTTTAATAAAGAATCATTTCCCTTCGATGCCGATTCAGTCCGCGGGCACTCTGTATATTGCAACGTGTAAATCGAATTGTGAGAAAACAAACTTTATTATCGTATTTACGTCCGAGTCCGATGAAAAAAAAGGACAAGATGATGATTGAGAGGATCGTAAGAGGAATCGACGCGTTAGGTAACGGGACAGTAATAGGAAAATTAATTTGAACGTTACTCTCGAAGATGAGCCATAATTCAGGTCGCTCCTTCAAACGTTTCGCCAAACTCCCGAGACGCGAAATTAATTTTGCGGTTACTCTCGCAGGGGGCGGGGGGCACTCCACCCTTGAATGCACCTGTAATATAAGTCACGTATAATATAAAGACGAGCACTTCCGAGCACAAAAGGTAACCCATTCGCGAAACATTAACTTCCCGAGAGTTCGTGACTCGTAATAAAGCGAATAAACGCAGACACTCTCAACCGGAAGAGATAATAATCGCGTTACACGCGTTTTCCGCTCGTAAGGCTGCCTGTCGATACCCGAGGCCGAAGTCACCGGCGGAATTCGGCGTCGCGATGTAATCCAAAAAAATGGGTCGATCGTCACCGTCGCGCGATCGTCGACGTCGACGATCGCAGGTTGCAGGTACGGAGAAGAAGAGGGAAAAAAAAAAAACGAAACGTTGCATACGGCGAAACATCACGTTCGATCCTCACATCGGAGCCGAAAAATTGTGCCGCGCGCCCGAAACGGACTCGAACCAATTTTTTTCTTCGCCCAACTCTCCCTCCTCTCCGCTCTGTGCTCTCCTTCGTCCATTCCCCTCCTTTTTTTTCTCTATCCCAAATATATTCTCGCACGCCGTGCAGCTTCAAAACGAAAATGTATGTACCGATCGGAGGGGAATAGGCGGGAGGGGTCCGCTGTTTGTTCGTGACTGCGAAACGAGATTTTTGCGGAAACGGAGAGAAAAATTGCAATCGAGATTTGTGGAGCGTTTCGATTGACGCGGACTTGGTCTATCCTTTTTTTTTTTTTTTTTCTATTTCAAGCGGGACGCGCGGGCGGGATCTATAGCGATGTGTAACGACCTCTTGATCGTTACGCTCGTGCGGGATATTCGTCAGAGTGGCTTCGCTATTCTAAATTAACCCTCTTCGATCCCCCTTCGAGATGGAACTCGGAAAAGGATTCGTTCTGCCCGTTTCTATATTTTTCGCTATGATGATTCCTCCAAGAATCGGAACGAGTCTTCGGAATTCATACCCGACGGGGAATACTTGCATTAAAAACGAGATCGAGAGAGACGTTATCTTCTTGAAGAGAAAAACCTGTCGTTATTACTCAATAAGCGGGATAATTTACTCGATTTTAATTGACAGTTTTGCAATGATAAAACGAGGAATCGATGTACGATACTTGATATTCTACACGGTTAAGTGTCGCGAACTCTCTAATTCTCAATAATATACAAGTCAGAAACTTCGACTTGCCGCACGTCTCCGAATTCTTTTAATAAAAATTGATACTAGCGGCAGGCTTTAAGCGCAGTCTCTCTCTCTCTCTCTCTCTCTCTCTCTCTCTCTCTCTATCTGTCTTCCCCTCCCTTCTCTCTCGTTACATCAACGGGAGGATAAACTTTCCAAACGTTCGAGCAAATATCGCCCCACGCGCGAAATGACGGATGGAAAATAATTTCTTCTGGTGCGATAAATCTTCGTGCACAACCGATAAATTTACCGCGAACGCGCGCGCGTTACATCATGTATCCCGATACGCGGTGCGCGCATAAGGATACATCTTCGATTATAGAGAAATAACATGCGCCGTTCAATTTACATGCAAAGCGACAAGAACGCATCGGAGATAACGGTAATTGTCCTTTATTTCATCGCTTTGCGCCCGTCGACGGTTATCGAGCACGCGAGCATAATTGGACATTCAAATAAACTGTAATTACCGTAACTTCTGCTACAATAAAATTTTCCCCCCTCACGCCCTCACCTCCCCCCTTCCTGTATATGCGTGTTTACGGCACGACACGTAATTACTACGGCCCCGTCTTCCCCACGTGGAAATGCCCGCGTTTTAACATTCGAAATAGATTAACCGTCTAGTGTATCCTTATTTGCCGAATCCGATTATGATCATCGAGGCTGTCCGCGGGCGGCTAATCAGCGCCATAAACGTTTGTTTTTATCAATGCAATTAGGCAGCGCGACGCGCGTTCGGAGAGAGATTTCAACGTCGGACGATAATAATATTGTAACGTTTTATTCCCCTTTTCCGCCGCGCGTTGCGCGTTTTCATCGTTATTATTTTGCATTTTGTACGAGTTTCACGGAAAGCGTGGTATAGCTAATTAACGTTTCGCGTACGTTTCTACAGTGGCGTAGCGTTAATTATTCCCATCCTGGACTATAATATATTTATCAACAGCCGTATATTATTTAAATCGCACTGAAACTAGGTTTCCGACTCTTGCTGTTCAACGAGATATCGTACGGGCTCTTTTTGCCACTCGGTGTTTGAACTTTCCACACAATAAGCTATTTTCATCAAGACTGTTCATCTAAGGTGCTTTACATTTGCATGTACGAGACGTATAAATAATCATGTTATTCGAGAACACTTTTTTATTTTTATTTTTTTTTTTTTCTTTTTTTTTAATAAATCCCGTTCCCTCGTCCATATGGGTCAACCGAAAAATCGGTACCGAAAATGTCAGCGTGTCTTCGATACGTCGATATATCAAGACTATAATTATTTCGCTCGTCGACATAAAGGGAAAATAATCGATCGATCGAGCGGCCGGCACGACGGGGACGGCGGCGCGCGATGCACGCTGACGGAAATAGATCTGGCAGTCGCCTTACGCCAGTTCCGCCGGTTCGTGTTCCAGCGGTTGCTGGAAAATTCATACCCGGACGACGGCGTCGAAGTTTTCTTAATAACGGAATCCTGAATTCCGGCTGTTTCACGAACTAGGTCGTGCTCCGCGCGATTTCCTAGGTCGTATCTCCATTTCCTGCGCTCTCGCTGCGCGCTGCGATTCTCCCCCATATCTATCCGACCGTACGGCTCCCGCGCGTATCGGGGGGAGGGTGAGTTTCTCCTCCGGGGACATAATTTCAAAATAGAAGCCGTGCCCCCTTATAACGCCCCGAGACGTCCCGTGTTTTAATAAGACGATCGATAGCGCGAGTGTATACGCCTCAGGGCCGTTACCTCCCTTTGACTTTGACCAACTCGCTCGTACGTTACTTCAGATTCCGCCGCTGAAAATTCCCTCCCTCTCCGCCCGCCCCCACCCCCGAACTACTACCGCGATCCCAAGGAGAGATAAAGAATCCGCACGTGTCCGACCGTCGCTGTCCGCTTAAAATGCCCGCTAAAGCGCACGTGAGGCTCCGCGTAAAAGCGCGGGTATACGACGAAAAAGTTTTCTCGTATATCAAGGCGACGTTTGTACGGGGAGGGGAAAAAAAAAAAAAAAGAAAGCGCGAGCGTTCTCGCCGAGCGTCAAGCCGCGTGCGTGCCTGCGTACACGATGAATGAAATCAGCCAACGAGGTTTGCGCGAGAACCTCATTCTGAGAGATCAAAAGGATTTTTCTAACCAAATAGTCGGATAGAACGTTTCAACAAATATCTCACAACCCCTGGAGCAAATCGCGGCTCGCATATTTAAAGGGAGTGTACTCATAATATCAAGACGCGATAGACGAAACGTTACGTAGTCACATTAATAATTTGATCAATATCGGAATCTTGTCCCTTCTCTCTCGCTCTATTTTTCTCTCTTTATATGTTTAATTAAATATGACATTTAAATATGCAATTATGTCTCTCTTTCCCCCTTTTATCTCTTTCCCCCTATCTCTTTCTCTCTCTCTCTCTCTCTCTCTCTCTCTCTCTCTCTCTCTCTTAAATTATATTAAAGACATGATTTAATATTCTATTTATGTGATAATGTTAATTCTTACAAGTAATTATATTTAATATAATATATAATAGAGTACGTAACTTGATTACATATCTCGGGGAATAACAGTAATATTAATTAATCAAAAGAGCGAGTTCACATAAACGCGGTTTAATCTTCGCTTCTCCGTTTAATCGAGGAAGATCGGCGATCATTATTTATGCAACACAAAGCGATATTAAGAATAATATATCGCTAGATTGCGAAATCTAAACTTGAACATTCCGCTCTCTCGCGGCCGGTGGATTCGAGATGGTTTCGCTAACGATATGATAATGCTTAAATTGTGATGGTGAGTTTTTACACCACCAAGATGTATCATATACAGCATAATATTTTCTCGTACACAACGTTCATATTACATGATGATCGATCGACACGCTAAAAACGCAATTCATTTCATCAGCGGTAGCACGAAAATTAAATGGAAAATTGCATATTTTTCGTCGCGTTTAAACACATATTTTAGTTATATTGACAAAGTTCGAGCGAATAATTTTTTCAAATAATCAACTTTACATAATCAATAATATTGCATGTTTTATATAAACACAGAGTACGATAAGGCGTAATATGAAAATTGGTAATTAGCTAAGTACACATTGTAAAAAGGGAGGGAAAGAGCAAGAGAGAAATTATCGCTGACACTTGTCATGCCGTTATATATAGGAAAGCGCGAAAGAAGCGGATGGAAGATGAGTACTCGGACTTGGTGAGATATAGTTAGCAGTGGCCACATGGTATGTCTTATGCGGATAAAAAGTGCAACCACAGAGGATGACTTTTTGCCGGGGGAGAAGGTTAAACGGCGAAGAGTCGAACGATCACCTCGAGGGTGTAACGTTTCGAGTTTTTCTTTTCGTGTAAAGGTTGACCTTACGCGTTTAAACGGTTCGTTAAGTTGATTCTCCCCGATTAGATTTTCATTTAATTTAAACGGCAACGACGGGGTCGTTTTTCGGTCCTTTCCACCCCCCCCTCTCTCTCTCTCTCTCTCTCTCTCTCTCTCTCTCTCTCTCTCTCTCTCTCGATGTCCTGGGGACGCTAACGAGCGTGTTTGGAATTTTGACAAATCCCGCGCTAGAATTTTGCCGTTTCGCGCGCGACCCGGTAACAATGCAAACGTCGTTATTCGTCGTCTGTCACACACATTAACGGTTTTATATGAAAAGCCGTTCCGCCGTCGCAATCCGCAAATACGCAATGCATTTTGCGCATTTGCGCAGCTATATGTTGCCCGACGTAATATATGCGCCGTAAACACGTTTACCGTGCTTACCTCAAACTTATTACGGGTTAACATATACCTACGTGCCGCACGCTAACGTAATATCGCTAACGACATGCGCAACTCTCTGTGTATCCATACCAAACAACGCGCCCGCACGCACGCACACACGTATCGCACACACGCGTCACCTAATTCAATGGGGCAAAACGATAAAAGCGATCTCGCCGGCGTCGACGAGCTCACGACTCCTTTCCGCCGTAAACACCAAACAGCTGGAACGGAAATAAGGGCTGGCTGCCGACGGGGACGGGGAGGAGGACTCGGGGCCAAGTGCCGAGGGGAAGAAAGGAGACGAATCGCGCGTTTGCTCGATTTCACCGTTGCGAGACCTCCGTTCTCCGGCGGAACTGTCGGCCATCGGCGCGATAGACGTTTACTGATGACCCGTCAAAAATTGATTTTCACATTTTTCCCCTGTCGATACGTGTTACCGCGCGCACGCACTCCATCCCCTACACAACATCCCCGAGCATCGTGTACACGCGTGTGATCCGGAAAGCGCGGGACACGGGAAAAACGCGGTCGCGCGTGCACACACAAACGGCCGCACACGACCGCACAGGTCCGCTCGAGAGGAAACGCCTGAAAGCGGAGAGGAAGTGGAGAAAAATGTACCGGATCGTCGGGATGACCCCAAAATGACCTTCGGAAAGTGACCTTTACCGCGGGATCTACTTACGCGGTGGACTTAACGACTTCGGCCGCGGTTAAAGCTATACGCCGCGCAATTAATTCCCCAAGTTCCGCCGGCAAGCAAATCGATGCAAATCCTTGAATAAAATCCCTTACGACGCGTCGCTCCTCGTAATAACTCCCGTCCAACATCGAATTTGCCTATCCAAACTGTCGTTAAAAGCGCGACCCGGAGCGACCGGGGCGACCCGTGTCGATGATTAACGTCGTTTCGCCAATGAAGGAATCGGATCGATCACGGTTGAAATTCATACAAGTTCGATGCATTGTGTGGATTGATTAGCTAATGAATATTTATGCCGATGTATACGAACCGCGTCTATATAACGATCCTCGAACGTTTCAATCCGTTTTAGATATTATCTTTGGATGACAAATCGGAGCCTCCCTCGAGCAAGAAGTTTCGGGGCAGAAAATGTATGTGCCCGAAAAAGCAATTGTTTCTAATTTCGGGAACGCCATTTATAAACAAGCAATTTTCGCGAAATGGAGCGACAGAAATTGGGGAAAGGTGAAATTATCGAGGATGATATTTGTAAATGAGTATCGGAAAAAAAGCGAGCGAGTTTATAAACCGCGATTCGATCTCTTGAGATAGGAGTGTGCAACGTTTCGGGATTGGCATCGGATGCCGCGGTTATGAAAAATTCGTCGCTCGAAACATCTACGTTCGTCCCAATCGGAATCATGACTCTCGCCGATTTTATTGCCGCACTCGACAGTTCGCTCCGTTATCATGTGGCGTTCGAGCTTGTTTTTACTAGATCCCCGGATTTATCCGACAAGCATCACAATCACGATAATCGATCTCGCACAGTCGTACCGTATCGGGAGGGAATCGATGGAGGATTTGATGGAGGATTAAAGTTTCTCGAGACAGTTTCTCGAGCGAGGAACAGCGCGAAGATCGAGAAAATCTTCGTTAACAAAATTGCGTCTGTAATTGTGACAGAGGAGACTTTGCCACAATTTCCGTAGTTGAGCGCGTAAACTTGTCACGTGGTCCGTGACCATGATTTAGGAGGCGGACGCGCGGGTGAAAAAGTTTCGCTATTCTCCGGCGTTTACGAGATTTCTCAGGCAGGCAGCGGGATTTTTCGTTTTCGAAGACTCCACTCCCCGTCCCAGACTTGTCCGCAAGTCGCGGGACAACGGAAAGGAGAGAAGCGGGAGCGGTGAGGTGAACGAAACGAGGTTTACCACGACGAAATGCGAGGTGAACGGCGATGTCGTATACCATCGCCGCGTCGAGGCAGTTTTTCCTCCGAGGAACGAAAATCGCGCGCGAGTCAGCGAAAAGACGAAAGAAAGACGGCGAATCCGAGCGAGCAAACGGCAATAAAGTTCATCTGAGAAACCTTCTGCGCGAAACCTTGTCTATTTCCATTTGTGTCGAAAATTGGCAGAAATGGTGGAGAAACAACATTTCGAATTCATAGCGTCGGCAACACGCGCAAGCCGCTATTGCGAATTCCTTCAATCGTCGAAACTCGAGGAACAAGAATCCAATGAAACGCGCGTCTGTATACAGTTTTTAGTACACGCCGTCAGAATTCTTCCTCACTTCTGTCAGGATTCGTTACCTCTCCCGCTACAAACTGCCCAAGACGTAGAAAATAAATATATCAAAGTCGTACAAAAGCAAAGAGAGGGAGAGGGAGAGAGAGAGAGAGAGAGAGAGAGAGAGAGAAAGACAGAGAGAAACGAGAGATCGTTTATGTAACAAGATACGAAAAGAGCGCTTCTTCGCGTTAAACGAACCGCGAGACAATCGACAACCGACAACCGAGAGATAGCCGCGCTCGGCCGTTAAGAGACGCGCGCGTGCTACGCACGCGAGAAATTTACCTTGTGGAAACGCGGAACGCGCGACGCCGTGCACGACGCCGTCGATGCCCATGAATATCAGGAGCGGTGCCAGGGCTGCGAGCATCGGGACCGTCCTGGAACGCGCGGCATTCGCACCGCCGCCGCGGGCCTGCAGCGTCATTCCTGTTCCCCGGCGCACTCGCGCGATCTCCGATCGCGCTTTCTCCCGGGTGCAATGTCCTATATCACCCGCGATCTCGCTCTTCCCACGCGATTGGTCCACGATTAGCGCACCTGGTGTCGCCTGGAGCGCCTTCTGCGCGCCTGGCACGTGCTCCGTGCAACTCCCGGCCGAGCGCCTCCGCTCATCTCCGTGCGTTCGTGCCGTGCGTACCGCGAGGCACCGTCCCGGTGCCGACGGCACCGTCGCGGAGCGTGACACGCCGGCGGAACGGCTCGGCACGCATCGGCACGATGGCTCAAGGTCACGAACACGCCGTGCGAACGGGAGAACTACGTGGTTCTCGAGGCAGCGAGAGAATAAGAGAGAGAGACACACACACACATACACGCACACACACACACACGCACGCACACTCCGGTACGGTAAGAGAGAGGATCCAGAGAGAGACGAGAAGAGACGGCTCGCGGCTCCCCTTCTCTCGAGGCTGGTCCTGGTCCCTCTGTCCCGGGCCGTAGACTGCTGCCTGGAAACCCTCGGAGTACGGAGTACGCGCTCGTGCCGCCTCCACCACCCCCGCGTCCCGCCGCGTGCGAGCACCCGGACTCCGCGCGTCCCGTCCCGCGACTCGCCGCCGATAAACTTCCTACGGGTACCCTCCGATACTCTCTCTCCCTTTCGCTCCTCCTTCCCTCTCTCTCTCTCTCTCTCTCTCTCACCCCCTCTCTTTCTCTCTCCCTCTCTCGCTCGTGCTCTCTTCGTCGTGCAGCCCGCACCAGGAACAGCGTCTAGCGGCGCCTGCGCCCTCGTAACCGTGCCCTGATGCCCGGGCACTGCCGCTGCCACTGCTGCTGCTGTTGCCTCTGCCTCTACCTCTACCTCTACCTCTGCTTCTGCCGCCGCCGCCGCCGCCGCCGCCGCCGCCGCCGCCGCCGCCGCCGCTTCCTCGTACCTTGGCGAATCTCTCTTCCGTCTGTCTCTTTCTCCTCGGCCCACCGGCTGTTCTTTCCTCCTTGTCGGTAGCCCTTCGCTTCGCGCGGGAGAGACCCTACATGGTGGTGTAGCTCCCGCGACCTCCCGCCTTTCCCTCTTTCTTTTTCGCTCTTTCGACAACTCGGCCCCTACTCGCTTCCGAATTTCTTTCGACGTACCGTCCCCGATGTGTTGGCTCGCTCCGAAACACACTCACGTCCCTCGGGATCTAGTCCCGGCTTCGTCTAGCTGCTACTAACCGGTGATCTCCGTGACGACGGGACGATCGTCGATGAAGGGGATTTAAAGATGACGATTGCGACCGTTCGGATATTTAAACGGGTACGATCGTTGTCACGTGGGGGATGGGAATGGCTCCCCGGAATAGCTCGCGGGGATCCACCACCGGAGCCATCCACCTGCCGAGTATCTCCCGCACATTCTTCCCGTCTTTCGCCCGGGACACCGCTTAATTCCAGATATTGTCCCCGGGAATTGCGAGTTACGATAATCACGCGCGAAACGAACGTATGTCGCCGAATAATACTTTCGGTAGATTAAGCGCTACCTAATTCACTTTATCTCTTACGTGCTGATCGCACGGGGCATCCATCCCCTGGAAAAAATGACTCCCACGACGATCAGCCGTAATCCTGTCGCGGGTAATAAAGAAACAACTTTGTACCACTACCAATGGCACGATATATAAATCCCCGCGATGGATATTACTTTTTTAGAATACGAAATAAATTTCTTCGTGTAACGGAGCACGCTCGCCCGGGAGGAGTAATTTTAAACTAGTAACATAAGAACGCAAAAAATGAACTTGGGAGCGGTAAAAACAGTTGCGTCGCAACGTTTATATACCGATTCGTTATAATATTTCGAATTTAATGAAAATATACGCAAACATCTGCCTATTTTAAACCAATATTTTACGTGTGTCGTACCATGGCGAATGTTACCGGCTAAATCCGCATGCAGAAATGATAAACAAAAACGTAAACGCGACGAAAATAATTTTAATCTTATTTTCATGTTTGGTCGGGGGAAAAAAAAAACACAAAAAATTTTAACGAAACTCCGCGATGACCATTAATGAAATTTCGCTTCAAATGGGATTAGGCGCGTGTCACTTTTATTTTTACAAATTGTATACGTGGATCTTTGTGACGATAATTTGACAGCTAAAAGCTCAAGAAAGGCTTGTGTAACATACCGTATTGTAATTCTAGTAAACTGTATCATTTTTTTCGAGTCAGTTGCAAACAAGTGTATCTGTGTACAATAATTTCTTTTGCAAAAGTTATTGTTTATCCGTGGCAATAGAAAGAAAATATGTCAGATAAATACGCAACTGTATGCGGTATGATGTCACGATATTTTTTTTTCTCTAGTACCGTCGACGAAATTGCGTTGCGGAAAGTGATCGCAACGGACCGGAACGGCGTCCGAGATGCCGATCGCCGCGATATACTTTTCATCGGCCGTCAAATTATTCCATCTATTAATCCTCTGTCATCTCGTTCGACTTCCCACGGATAATCCGGCTTTATCCGGCGTAGCTTGCGTCCGTGATAGCGGCATCGCCGGAAATCCGTATCTCGCGAAAACTAGGCATACTCCAAGGAGATCACGACCTACAACGAGAAGTACGAAGCCGCTGTTGGCGAGGAGGGTGGCGGAGAAGGGGTGGTCCAGACGGATCCGAGCTGACGCTATGAGAACACGGAAGGCGGCATTTAGAAGTGATGGAAGTGATCGTCCTGAAATTACGAGATCCTCCGAGCGCCGTCGTTAGCAGCACCCGAACGTCTGCGAACGTGTCGCGGACGAACGGGGAAAAAAAACCGCCGAGGGGGCGGAGGAGGAAGGGGGCCGGGAATAATAATTGACTTTGAGATTCGACTCGAATCCATCTGGAGGACAAATCGGAGTGTCGAAATGTCAATATTTGTCGTGCCGTTTTATCACGAGAGCTGTCATATTCCCAAAATCTCAATGGACGAGACGTGTGCGCGCGGCTCGATATATTGATTTTGTTTATAGACAACCCCCGTTTTGTTGTGTCTCTGTTACGGGCGCGACGCGTCAAATTCGTGCAAATTTCGGGCTCTCGCGCTCCCGAAATCTGACACACACACACACACACACACACACACACACACACACACGCACGCACGCACACACACACACACACACACACACACACACAACGCGCATCCCGGGAAATCTCGGGCCGGGAACAAACGACGCGGCAATCAGAGACTTCAATGTGCGTTAATTAATCGCAACGAACTTCGCGTCGTGGCGATTAATCGCCGCGCCGTATAACGTACCCCCCCTAATTAATCGCGGGCAGGTGATTCGTATCGCGCATTATTGCTCACGAATAAACGTATGTTTCGATAACGCGAATTAATGGTCACATATATTAGGAACGCACGCGGCCGGAGAGGGGAGGGGGCTCCTCTCTCGTTTCGAAATGAGACGATTGCGTCTCGCGCGCGCGCGCGTCGACTCTTTAAATACCCATCGCGCTCTCTGTAATATGCAACGACGAAGTTTGCATCTCGGATGATCAGTCTCGGATGATCGGTGTTAACGAGGTTTTGCTACAATGGAGCACGAGCTTTCCGCTAAGACGACTGACTGGGAAGGAGGATGGGAGGGGCAGGGGGGTAGTATTAAGGCCGTAGCGATGCTAGCGATTGTTCCGAAATTACGACGAGCCATCGTTAACTCCTACTTGGGAGGGGTCGCCTTCCGCGCTGATTAACTTTTAATGATCTTAGATTAAGCCCCTCCACGCTAGTATCGCCGTCGCGTCTGTCCTTAATTGTACCTAATTCCCTCGTTACATATTTACGAATAAATTTATTAACGTGCCGTATCGTCAAGTAGCGAAAAAAAAAAAAAAAAGAAAATAAGCTGATAAGCGGGATTAAAGCATCGAGTTTTATGATTTATGCTTATTAGAGCCGGCACGAGTTTTGCACGAGGGAAACATCACGCGACTCGAATAAAATGAGCGCGGCAGAAAGGTCGAACGGAAAACGTTAATAAGCTTACCGGATAAACGTAATACCTGTTGTATTAGGCCGCCGCAAGAGGTAAAAGCCGCGTGCGTTCGAACACGTTCGAAGCGCGATTCCTCCTAAATACTCGAGCAATTCTTTAAACACAATTCTTCAAAAAAAAAAAAAAAGGGATGGCGGGGGACGAAGAAAGCGGAATGAAATGTTGCGCGGCGGAAAGTGGTTTTGGGTTACAGGTTTATACGATAAACGTTTCCCTCGTATTCCTGCCGGCAACGCGGTCGCACCTATTTGACCGCCGCGAAAGCGATTGTACATTCGAGAGATATTTCGAGCATATAATTAACAGATGAAGCCGCCACAACGTGCGAAAGCAATTAATCGCAGGCGTCACGCACCACGGGTGTACCGGCCTGATTAACCTCGTGCGCTCGCCTACGGGAGAAAGCGTTTCATTTCTAACTGATTCGGAGAGCCAGATGGTCGATTTGACTAAGAACGGATTGTTTCGTCGGATTAATCCTCCATCCAGACAACGCGCGATCTCGGCGCTCTGCGTTACGAACAGCGGAACCGAGATCGATGTATCTTCATAATTGCCTCCTATTTCTTGCGAGATGTATCCCAAATGAGCTTTCCGTTTCTGTATGTATTTCTATATTTCGGAATTGCGTGCAATATGAAACGGTTACGGGCAACTTGGCCTGGGCACGTTACGAAAACAGCTTGCGAGGAAAGCAAGGGATAAAAGTTAATTCAGGCCGCCGAGTTCTCGCGAGGCCGCGATCGAGCGCCTTACGCATCTATATTTTCTTTCATAATTAATTTCCTCCTCGTTGCCGTTGAAACTTTCGGAGATGGATCCGGAGATCTCGAGGAGTACCCCGAGTTACGGCGATACGAACGAGATACGTAATCGTAACTGTATCAAAAAGAAAGGAGGCAAGTTTGCAGCATCGCGCCGGAGCGAGATGATATTAATAATTCATAAGACGCCCGGTGTGACTTCCCAAACACAGAAATTGAGGCAGTTGTGAGGAAGTTCCTGCAAAGTTGACTGTTAATCTACGTTTGGATATGAGATTTCGAATACGCTTGACACATTTCCGTAATAGCTGAGAAAGCGCCGAATGATTAATACACTTTTGCATTGCAAAATGCAAAGTGTGTTAATGAGTGTCCGGGAGAGTAGGCCGGGCTTCGCGGCCGCTGATTTCACAAAGGACTGTTCGTTTGACTCGAGTAGCAAAAAGTTCGTTAACGTTACGCGTGACGTTACAAATGGTATTACGTTCCTTGTGTGACCGTTATCGCGCGGAGAGGAGTTCGTATAGGAAAAAAGAAAAGCAAATCTGTTTTGTATTTTCCTCACGTGCGTGAGCTCGCGCGGAAAATACATGTGTGTGTGTGTGTGTGTGTGTGTGTGTGTGTGTGCGGGTCAGTGTGTGTTTAATTGGAATCGTAATGACGCCTCGGAAAAGATAATAGAAATGTTGCGTGTCGGCTGATAATTATCGAGAGGCGGTCGCACGAGGAACCGTGGCCGAAGGAAGAAACCCGGCTAATCAACGTTCGTTTCGCGCGCGCCGTGAAACGAAAACGAGATTTGCGTAAGCAAGCAAGGAAGTATAACACGAAGCGCGGCTGTATACGGCTTAAAGCGAACTCCTTGCCGATAGTTAATTATTGGCGGGCAGAACTGATTTGCAAGTACGTCGTTTATAATCCACTTAAGCTCTAATCGAATCCTGGCTAGTCTCGGGGACAACGGATAGACGTGGCTTCCATAGCCGACGTAGGTCGCATAGTCGATCCTCGGCATTGCGCGTAATTACGCGCTCGGTTTACAATCCTCTGTGCGATAGGCATTATACGGTTCGCAAATAAAACGAAGGGGGGAAAGAGAGGGAGGGGAAGGGGGAGAAGGAGAAATAATAACTTCACACACACACACACACACACACACACACACACACACACACACACACACACACACACATACACACACACATGAATACTGGAACAAATCTGGCTTTTCGCTTATCCGCGTCCACGCGGATCTCCAAATAATTTTATGAGTCCTCATCAAATGCGAATGAAGTTTTCTTGTTTCTTTTCTTGAAAACTACCATCACTCTACTCTTTTTCAACTTCTCCCAGTGCGTTATATTACACTTTATCGGGCGCGCTTCGGTGAGAAACAATTGGCCTGGAGAAACACGGGGAGATCTCCAAACTTTGCGAGCGTGTCGGTTGCAACTTTAAGACTCAAAGGATTATTATACTCGGATAATCGGGGATACTCGTTCAAATAGACGAAGAATCTGTCTGTACAAAAGAGAAACGTACGGAAGAGGGACGTGAGAGAGGGAGCGGAAGCTGGAAAGCAGCGAGATCTCGTCTGTAAATCGAAGATTGGAAGTCATTGTGAAGCGGGCGAGCGCGACAAACCGAGCTTGGTTTCCCATGCCGGTCGGGTGCCTTCGTCTCGAACTCTCCGAAAAGGGAAGAGTTTCTTTGCCGAGAGAGAGAGAGAGAGAGAGAGAGAGAGAGAGGGGTACGAGGGCGTCCTTTAAAATTCAAGTCGATCCGAGTCCACCGCATTGTCACTTCGGGGTGCGCCGGCCCCCGAACTGTAACGCTCTATAAACGTGTTACGATTACGTGGACAGCGGGAATAGCAGAGAAGGCGATGCATAAACGATCGAGATATTCGATTCGTTCGCGCAGTTTAATGGATTCATGCGGGCGGCTATAACGAGAAAGAGGGGCTACGGTGAATGCGAGAGCGCGGAGGCGCGACACCGCAAAAAAATCGTGCGGTTGGGCATAAAACGCGGGAATGGCCGATACAGCCGGCCAGCGATTTCTATTTTTCGCATAATTCCATTTCAGCGACACGCCCGCCCTTTATTCTGTATGATATAATAATTCCGTTATGTGAAAACCGTAAATCGCTTTTGCGCATTAATCGGAGCGATGAAAAATGTATAAAAAAAAAAAAAAAAAAAAAACCGTCGGCGTTGCGTTACGCGCGAGCTTTTTCGCCGCGACTACCTTCGAATAACATCTCTTTCACATTACGTGCAATAAAGTAAATTAGAACGAAAATACGAAACTGTGCGCGTGTATCGCGAGGCGCCGGCACGCCCGCAAGTTCCGATTTCGGAAATACACTCGAGAATTGCGAGCGGAGTGACGGCGCTCATTACAAACTTTTAAATTATCTCACGAGCAGGGGAGAAGAGCGGAACAGAAATCTCTAGCTCTTCTCGTAGTATTCATGAAAACTATCGATTCATCAGCATCCATTCACTCCCGAGCGTGAGCGCCGATGTTCCGTACACAAATCTCTTTAGACTTTCAACATGGAGCGCACCGTGCCATGATGATAAAGATATTCCGCGGTCGCGTCGCAAAAATCCTACCATATTCTTACTCGGTAATCTCGTCGGGAAGGGAGAGTCATATATTAAAAGCAGTAAAGATATTTGGAATTCTGACATGTCCGCGACCAATGCTCCGGTATTCTTCCGCCGGTTCTTCCTTCCTGAAAAAGCGGATTTCTGCCGCTGGATTCTTTTAATTCGCGTCCGTTTTTATTCGTCTCGCGTTTACGTGTCTTAAATTATCTATTACATTTCTGCTGCGACATTTCCTCCTCCGCTCGCGTTCCATCTCGTAAAATTTCTCCGAGCGCCGAGACAAGGAAACGAGCTCGTTCTCTCGGTCTGTATCTCACACATCCTGTCTAAAATCCTTTAATGAGAGCTCGCACGATAGATCAGAGTGAAAGGAGTTGAAGAACTTTAACCTCTTTAATATTACGTCTGTACATATACATCCTTTAAATATTCTGCATACTTTTAGTTTTAAAGTAGATATAAAGTGCGTATCTATTGATCTTTAGGAAGCTGTCTCAGAGGATTTTATCCTTCCATGCGAGAGAGAGAGAGAGAGAGAGAGAGAGAGAGAGAGAGAGAGAGAGAGAGTGGAAAAAAAAGAGCGAAGGCGACGAAACAAAAATTTGTCATTCCGAGAGATGAGAAATTTATCGCGGACTTCTTTCGATTACACAGAATTGCACTTCGATATTATTTTTTTTACGAATATTAGATCCGCGATTTTACGCTCCAACCTCAGCGTGAAGTTAAGCTTAAGGGAAGATTAACGCCGGCTCTTCATGAATCGGTCCACTTAACATTCGCGAGAATTTTATTTTCCGTTTCTCCTCACTATATTTTCCAGTCTCGGACAAGCCCGCATTTTTTTTTTTCACCCGGTGAATAAGTCGCGACTTCGTCGTCTCGGGCGAAGTTATCCGTTCTGCTCTCCGCGCAGGAGGGAAACCCGCATAGAAATACTCACGTCTCTCTGGAGTCGCTCCCTGGAACCGAGGCTAATTTCTTCTTGCCCGTTATATCTCTAAACGTATCGCCGTACTCCTGTCCATCCGAGTTACGTTAACGTTACATCACGCCGGCGTTTGAGCCCCTATATCTCATGAAACATTCATCGCACGATTGTCGTGATGCCCTCGCAGTCGCGTTTTTCATAGCCGCGCGATCTCATTCTCTTCCCCCGTAAGTGCATACATAAAAATCCCCGTAAACGTCCACCACGTTGTCCACCACGGGTTGATCGGCAAACAAAGTATCCCCAATGATTATTTCGCGTTGCGTTTCAAACGAAGCGACTGACAGCCGCTGTACTTAATAAAAATTTTTCCACGTACCCATACCCATTCCGATACCCATACCTAACCCCCTACACGTACACGCTCACAAACACATGCACGCGTGTTTTATGCTTCGCTATCTTCTTTCGCGAATAAGTTCCAAGTCTCCTAAAATCCCGTGACGAAAGTTCACATAGAAATAACGAGATACGACTTTTCCAAATAGCCTAATTTCAGGCTAATTTTTTCGTCGTCTTTCGTACGCCCACGCGCTCCACCTTTCCTCCTTTTTTCTCTGTTTCTCTCTCTCTCTCTCTCTCTGTCTTTCCTTCTTCCGTTCATTTTCCTCGCCATTTTATTCCCTTCTTCGGCCAACGGCTGTGAAGAGAACACCGCGAAGACTCGCCGTGTTGAACGAGAGCGAACGGCGTTAAATCGCCCGTAAAAATTCCAATAGTAATTGGCCCCTAAACTATTCTCAGCACTTCTTGACTTTTCGATGCGTTGTCTTTCAATCTCTTCTTATGCTTGTACTTTGTTTTTAATGAAAACAGCACGTTGATACTTTCGATCAAAGTTTATTTCTCATAAAGTTATTTCCCGTAAAGTTTACGTTTTTTTTTTCGTTACGTGTGATTGTTAAGTCGAACGGTGATCGCTCTTATTCGTAACAATTATGCTATTAATTGTAAATAACATTCGTACGTGTCAATGGTGTATTTACGGCGGCGCATCAAACAGAGTGTATTCTCTGGAAAACCTGGAATTCTCAAGGAAACTTTTTTACTCTTGAAATTCATGTGATATGAAATTTTATTGCAAGCCAATGAACCTTTTGAAAAATTTTATCTCTAAATTTAGATTTTGCTCCTCTCGGAAAAAAAATTTTTGATAATTTGTTTTGTTTTTATAGCGCAAGCTGTTACAATCGTTCAAGTTATCAATCGGTACAACATACTTATCCATTTATATCATACATTAATATGTAACTTGGGAATTTTTATAAAGAAAATCTATCGTTTTCTTAGAGTGATTAAGCCAAAGCATTATTATGCAAATGTTAAGGAGTTTTCTTTTGTGATTAGAGAAAACGTTAAAAAGCGCTCCTAAAATAAACTTAATTCAGTTGCATTTAAGAGTCCTTTAATTTTACTTGGAATTTCGAACGAAAGCACCTGGAAAATTCGGGAGTTCTCGGGGAACTTTTTGCAACATTTGAACAGACCCCCTCCCTGTTAAAATGAGAAGTGTAAGCAGCGGAGAGAGAAACAACGGATATATCTGGAATTTTAAGGGAGAGGATGGCGCACGCAAAGAGAAAGGTCCCCACCTTCTGAAGGTTCGAAACGGGCTTTAAGATCTTCCCGAGATCTTTTCTCCGCTCGCTGCCGCCGCTGCTCGACAGCGAAAAGAGGCCGATCGCTGCAAGGGGGAGGGTTACTTTTCCTCGGTCCGCCCGCACGAAAATGAGTTCCATTCCTCGATTTATCGACAAGACGGGGCCGATCGATCGACCCTACCGACCTCCAGTCTCAAAGCTTGTTCGCGCCGTGGTTAAAATCCGCCACGGGAATTTCGGGACCGCTGGTACTTGCCCTCCTCTCGCTTCGGCTCACAGTCGTGATTCCTCAAAGCGAAAGGTTTAACAATCAAACGTATTCCGACTTTATCCCGGTTTCATCCCGGTTTTTCTTTTTTTTTCCCCCTTTTTTTTCCCCTTTTTTCCCTTTTATTTTTGTTCCCTTTTATTTTGTTTGCGAGAGAAAGAGAGAGAGAGAGAGAGAGAGAGAGAGAGAGAGAGAGAGAGAGAGAGAGAGAGAGAGAGAGAGAGAGAGAGAGAGAGACTTTCCCGGTCAACGACGAGACACGGGCGCGCTCTGGATTTCGTTCTAATCGTGAATTTTGGTGGATGCACCACCACCACCACCACCACCACCACCACCACCACCACCACCACCACCACCCGGTTGCATCCACTCCGACCGACGAATTTTATTTTTTTGCAAATAACGTTGATATATTTCGGGGGATGTGTGTAAGGAGGTACGTTACTAGACGCGGTAAGCAAATAAAGCCTTTCAGCCAACGAGTCTCGCATTTTCATTCAGCCGGCGGCGATTCTTTTACTGGATTTAGGATGATTCACTTTTCCTGTATACGCGTCGCCTTACATCGACTGCTCCAACTCCCCGTTATGGGGAGCCGTATCTTCGATTCTACATACGCAACACACGTCCGTCGGACGTTTTCCGATATTCCACACCTTAAAAAGTACGTACACCCCCTCCCCGTATTTTGTTACGAGTAAGTATCACAGACCGCATTTCCGGGATCGCATCGACCCGGTTGACGATCGGGGGGGGGGGGGAGGGAGGTCGAGGATCGCGTGGTTTATTTTCGAATCGAATTCGAACTTATTTTTCGAGTACCGACGAGTTATTCGTCGGTCTTCACGCCACCGGTAAATGTCGTGCTCGAATAATCGGATATTCGACGTTCCCCGACAAAACGATACGCTCGCGAGATATCGACGTAGTCCGCTTTGCAGAGATACACTAACCGGTATGTTCGGCCGCAATTGACAATACCGTTTTTTGACAATAAGCTCAGCCACGCGTTATATTTTCGATTGACAATTCTAACTGGCAACTATTATAACGCCATTTTTCATTTTCACTTCACGGACGAGTAGACCCGAGTGGTTGACACCAATCCGAGGTAAATATGATATAGAATCATTTCGATTTGATTTCAAATTATAAATGATTCAAATACAGCGCGCGGAAAAAGAGAGAAACTCGGCATAAATTTTATTTACGCCGTCGTGGCCAACTTAGTTAATGTTAATATTGTTGTCTGTTACTTTTTATACAGACAAGCAAAATATTTTGCTAGAAATGCTAATTTTATTTGCCAAATTTATTTCGTTATTTCGCGTTATTTCGCTATACACACACACACACACACACACACACACACACACACACACATACACACATATATATACATAATTATAATTATAATATTAATATGCATAATTTATTGATTTTTACTCTCCATTGTGCCGATGGTTTGCACAACGACAAAATATGTTTATTAAAGGTAGACCACTTTTAACCTGTAACTGCAGATTTATGGCGGAAAATTTATTCAGAATTCTTCTATCACACCGACAAACCAAGTTTTGCTCGTGATTAATTACTCTCGCAACAAATCGCTTTTGGCGGCGCTCCGCGTTAGGCCAAACGACGATACTTTCGGGCGACAATTATGCTGCCGCTTTATTATCATTATCGTTCTCGAATATCGATCGGAACGGTCTCGCGAGTGGTACAAGCCTCGCGAGGTCGACACGCGGCTGCCAATCCGCAACGAAAGGTCGAGCTCGCGAGCGAAGCTATACGACCGCCGGTACTCGCGTCGCCATCAAAGAAGCCATCTGGACGTAAAAGTAGTGGAAAATTTGCTGTTTACGACACAGGCGAAGAGAAGCTCCTCTCGATGCGGGCTTTCTTCTCCCGGGCAAGCGCGAATACTTGTACAGGCAGCCCCCTCTCCCCCTCCTCCTTCTCCTCCTCTTGCCCGCTTCTCCTCCTTTCAACCCCCTACGTCCTCGACGTAATATCGTCGTTACGACGCGCGTAATCGTACAAAAGATCGCATTCTCTACGTTATACTCGTGATCACGATGCCGGAAGAGACCGGAAGGGAGGAGGGAAGAGAGGAAATTTAGATGAAAATTGGAGCGTGGGATTTCAGCGTGACCTTGCCGCGCGAGTCACGGTTCGCGCGAGCGGGTCCACGTGGATCGCGCGAGTGTCGGATGCTAAATCCCGGGAATGAAAATTTTTTCGATTCCGACGACGGTAAACACAATCAATCGAATGCCGCGCGGCGGCGAATTTGAAGAAGCGATGCGTGTACCGTCGACATGCGAACGCGGGTCTCTGATTTTTACGCAACGCGCAGAGTGAATTTAGCGCAGTTTTATGGCGGAGGAGGATAGAGAAGGAGAGAGGGTGGGCGGGGGAAAAAAGAGAAATTGAAATTTACGCGATATACAATTCAGCGGAAACCGAAATTCGTTTTGCGGCGAAAATCAAAACCGTCGGTCTATTAGATATCGCCGAACCGTCCTTCCGTTATCTCTCGTCCCCCCGGTGAAACATCGGCTATGGCTTTTTTTTGTCAACGAGAAAGAGAGAGAGAGAGAGAAAGAGAGAGAGAGTTTCGTCGCTTGACGTCGTGTGCGCACATTTAACACGTTCTCGGGAAATACGGCGTGTCCGCGGCGATATTTCACGCGTGAAAATAATTCGATATCGGTAAACGTAAGTTTAGAAAAATGTTGCGCTTACCGCCGACCTCTTCCCTCCCCTTCCCATCCCTGAGCGTTTTAGCACACAAGCGTGTCCTGTTATAAACGAGTACGGGATCACATTCGGCTGATCGATAACGCTTTCGCTTCCCCGGAAGGAAACCGCGTCCCCGTCGCGTGATTTTTCCCTACCAGATATCTCAGGTCAGCCCCTTTTGATACACAAATATCTCTCCCTCGCTTGTCACCGCGCTCCATATTTTCATTACATATTCCCGTACATATTCCGACGTAGATAAATGCGATCGATCAGCGATCCTAATAGTCCGACAGATTCGCGTTCGTTTCATTTACACACAGGAAATGGAAAAAAAAAAAAAGAACGGTGACTGACCTAAAAACAAGAAGTAGCGTTCCCAATGCGGTTCGAATATCGAAGAACTGAACAGTGCCCTGACACGAATTTCCGCGGTGAATCACATCCGAATGAATTAACTCGTTACATATATCATCGTAGCAATATTCAAATGTCATATGAAAAAAAATGCATGTATATACCAATTATGTGTTGCAAAAAAATTTTTATATTTATCCTCATGTGGCATTATTAAAATTCTATTCTTTTTTTTTTCCTATACAGTTTTCCTCGTCACGCATATATAACAAAAAGTACACACAATAATAGATATACTTGTAGCATAAATATACTCAATTCATACTGTAATAATTTCTATCAACAAAAAAAATTTATCAAAAATATACATATTATAAAATAAAATATAAAGTGATACATTTATCTACCGTACTTTCGTGATATGTGCGCGCGCGCGCGCGTATGTGTGTGTGTGTGTGTGTGTGTGTGTGTGTGTGTGTGTGTGTGTGTGTGTGTGTGTGTGTGTGTGTGTGTGTGTGAGACGAATAATATTTAAATTTTTCTAAGTGATTTGTTACTAATAATTATCTCTGAAAAAACTTCGAAGAGATATAGTTTTAAATAATTACGTTGCGGAAATAATCGTATTTATATAAGAAAGAATTTTTTAATAAGCCTTTCTGACGCTATTATCTTATGAACCGTCTGCAAGGTTAAACAGATACGGAGAGAGAAGACGTGAGCTTGATCTCGGCAGTAGATCACCGTGCTTGCGGTGACATTTTTAGATTATCGCAATATGGGAAGGCTGGTGTAGGGCAAACCGCGAACGTCATGAGCGCTTAGCGCGTCAACAGGTAGGACCCTCTTTCTTTCTACCTGCTCGACCTCATTCTTCCTGAGCCCCTCGTGAATTCATTCCGATTATTTCATTTGTCTCGCGACTCACGGATGACTTATTTGCAGCCGAACGGAAGGCGAGAAATATCGGTTTGTCGCACTTTATTCCGCTAACACGACTGCTAAGCTGAAAAGCTGAAACGATACTAATCTTTTATCAGTTAAACGTGGATTTATTTTTTTATGCAGAAATTATCATTTTATTTTTGAATAATGTATTTATTCGGCCATATATCGATGATGAGAATAATAAATGGTTTTGTTAAAGCCGAGAGAGAGAGAGAGAGAGAGAGAGAGAGAGAGAGAGAGAGCCGTCCTCCAAACGACTCCATCGCAGTTGACTAAAATGATAAAAGGCTTGAAAATGTCGAGTGCGACGAAATTTATATTTACCTATCATTTGCGTCCGTATTTCGCTCGTTTTGTAATCCGCTTAGTCATAATTTCGTTGATCTTCCAATTGCGATTAATATTTGCTCGTTTGAAATATTAATAATATTAATGCAAAAAGCAAGGGAGGGAGAAATTTATAAAGGACATCCGAAAAGTGGGATCGCGTACGAACGTACGTTAGTTCGTTCGCTCGCTCGTTCGTTCGTTCAGAGACATTCTGTCGCGTAATGACAATGGCAAGTTCATACCTTTCTTCCAATCCCCCGTAGTCGAGGGCGCACGGCGTGCTTTCCCACGTATGCGTCTTGCGCGAGAGGACATACGGTGGCTCGGGATAAGAGGGCTGGATGGAGGATAGAATAGGGTAGGATAGGGTAAGGTAGATAGGTAGGTAGAGAGGGATGATGGGTGGGGTAGGTAGGGTCACGCTTCGTCTGGTCCTCCGTGAGATTGCACACCGTGACCAACAAAGTACCACGGTTTACGGGATATAACTCGCCAAGCGGGTGAAAGAGGGAGGGGGGGAGGGTGAGACCGAGTGCGAGCAAAGAGCGGCGGATACGGAAGGAGGAAGCGAAGAGTAAGAAAGTCGGAGGAACTGTGAAACAGCGGAGCTATCGCGGAATAGAATGGAACGGGGAGTTGGATCCCGTGCGAGCGAGAGAGCAACGCGATTAAAAAGGTCGCGTTGTCCTGCCGAGAAAAAAGGAAGGCGCACCGACGAGAGACGGATGGAGAAAGGTCGGTAAGAGGATAAGAAAATGTAGGAAAAAAAAAATAGAGAAACTAGAAGGAGAACACGGCAGATAACGAAGAGTAGTGAGGCGAGAGCGCGGGAACGAAGGAGGAGGAAAGAAGGAAAACCAGGTTTCGAAAAGGGAGGCAAATGGATAAAATGGAAGAAAATGTTCGCGGTTAGGATGATTACGTTGCATCTAGAAAAGTTGAAATTAAACATGGCGATATTTTCACTGTTTCTCAGAAAAGAGTATGAAAGATGGAAGAAAAGAACAAGGAAGGGAGGGAGGGGGAGAGAGAGAGAGAGAGAGAGAGAGAGAGAGAGAGAGAGAGAGAGAGAGAGGAGGAGGAGACGTAAAGATATAAAGGAGACGTCGGGAGACTTGGGAAGAGAGTTGAAAAATCTGAGCAACATGAGGAGAAGCGAGAGAAAGAGAAAGAGAAAAAGGGGGAGGGAAGGATAAGGAAAGAGGCGGTCGGAAGGATCGAGGCGGAAAAGAGAAAGATATTAGAATCTTAACGCGCCTTGTGTACAGTCGCTCCGATAACAATAGTGGCGATGCTTCTCGCAGCTTCTCAAGGGGGACGGGCTTTAAAGCATTCCGTTTGGAGAGCTTTTCTTGTACATACCCGATATCAGAGTCGGTCAAATTCAACCGCGGTCAAAGAGAATGCAACGCTCCGGAGCCGCGATGTATATCATATCGATGTATATATTTCTCCGTATACGATGCTAAAAGTATCTTCCTCTGGAAAGCCAGCCCGAAACGATACGATTGTTCATTCGGCACGCTATTCGAACAGTTGCAAAAAAAATTGAGAATAAAAATACATCCGGCGCCACACAAGCGCTGGATACACATCTGCGATATATACATTGTGAATTTTTTCTTCCTCTCCATTTCTCTCTCTCTCTATTTTCTCTCTCTCTCTCTCTCTCTCTCTCTCTTTTTTCTCTTTATTTCTCTTTGTTCGTACTTGAGATATAAATTATACCGACGCCACTTTCCGCGACATCCGAAAGCTATTGATAACACAAATTCCAATACGATTTACATCGGTGGGCTGGACAAAAACGAGCAAAGAATGAGTGGCACCTTCCGATTTGGTCGATCGGTTCGGTCTTTCGCCTCTCAACAAACGGAGCTTCATCTTAGGCAACATTAATTTGATCCTGAAACGAAATGGAAGCAACGAACGCGAAATAAAATAAATGGTGATGAAAGAGCGAAATGTCGCCTATCGAGTGGGAGTGGATCGGAGATTTAATTAATCCAATTAAATGCGCTTCAGGCTCTAATGTATTTACAAACTTTGAGGAACTTATGATGAGATGTACCGGCGTTAATTAAAATTGCGCTAACGAAATCGTTAACCTCAATTAACACGTAGATAACAGTATATAAGGCGCGATTTAAAATGGAACATGCTAAGAGCTATTTTTTTTTCAGCGACTTTTTTTTTTATTAATTTTCTTCTCTGCTTTGTCTTACGTAATTCGTCTCACCATTCTCTTTATGTAATCCTTACATAATAGGTTATTTCAAGATTATTTCAAAAAATTAGTCGTATTAACTCTTTGAGCTCTATAATCAACGTTTTCTCTAGTCATTTTCAACTTTAGATCGTATCATTATTATTTTGTATTATATATTTTATTATTTTATCATTAATTAAAAACATCGATAGGAGTTTTTAAAGTGATTTATTTCTTCGCGGCAGAATACATTTGTCATATATAATTTTGAATATTGCATCTTTTATCAAAAATATTTCAAGATTCTCGAGATAAATTCTTCGCTTTGTTAAAATATATATCTTTTGCGTTCAAATATATATTTTTCGCGAAGAATATATTATTTTCCCTAAATTGCTTTCGTCTTGTACAACTACTTTAATTTAATTAAATTAAATTCTGATCGAACAAAATTTCAAGATTTATCGATAATTAAATTAGTGCAGTAAAGTAATTGACAATATCGTATGTAAGGGATATATATATATATTATATCTGAGGATTTATATATACATACATATGGGTTCCGATGAGAAACGGCAATGGCAATAAAATCAATTCGGCAATGTCTTATCGGCGGGGATGAAAAATGCCGGCGTATAACGTCGACGCGAAAGACATCGCGCTTGTAACGGAATTTTAGCTCGGTTTCCGGTCACCGCGTACACACTGACAACGTTACTCTTACAGTTTATTGAATTGTGGGGATAGTTGGAAAATAGTTTGTGTCCCGATAAATTATAACTGCCCCGGCAAAAACGAGTTTCAGTTTGCAAACCTTAACCGTAATTTATATTACCGCTAACGACGCGCGCGCGACTACCCGGCCCGGGCGATATTTCAATCCCTAAGCTTATCGCGTGTGCAATAACGCAAGCTTGAAATCTATCAATTAGCTCGATCGATAATTAGTCGAGTCGTCTTCAATGCACGGCGGGAGAGGGAGATTCCTTAAACAACTTGATCCCGTGTCATAATTGAGTTCCCGAAATTGAAAGTCAGAAACGTTAATTCGCTCAGACAAAAATTTTTTGATCGTTGACCTCTCGGATTATATTTTTGTAATCCCGAGCGAAAATCGAGCGAGCCAACATAAAGATATGTACGTACGTGCACGGGCGCGATGCATTGAGATGGAAGGATATTTGAACAAATTTTTCATGGAAATGTTCTTTATGGGAACTTATAAAATATAACGATTTTTGCGCTTTATATTACGAACGTACCATATAAGCGAAACCGTCACCGAGCTTTCGAGGAACGTTCTTCTTTATCGTTTTATCTTCCCCTCTCCCCCCCCCTCACCGTTTACCGGGGAACAAACGTTAAGTTCGCGACGTACCGGCTGTTTAAGCCGTTTTATACCTCGACATATTTATTATACTTGGTGGAGGGACTCGATATGTGATGTCGACACGGTCGATTTTACGAGCTCGGATGATTAATCCCGAAGTGGCAAGACCGACGGAAACGGACGTGTGGGCGGAAGAGTCCGGCTATGGAGCCGCGGACGAGTCGCGCCATGACGAATCAATTATGCAGCTACCCAACTGGAACATTATGCAGCTTTCGAGGGGTGAACTGTTGCAACTGGGGAAAAGTGAGGGCGAGGAGCGGATTGATACAGTTAGCGACGGAGATTGATCGGCCGAGTGATCGATCGAACCGAGAGCGGCGGGACGCGACTCTCTCTCTCTCTCTCTCTCTCTCTCTCTCTCTCTCTCTCTCTCTCTCTCTCTCTCTCTCTCTCTCTCTCTCTCTCGCGCGCGCGCGCGCGCGCGCCTCTAACACACATGGTAATGCGCAATGTTGTTGTTGTATACGTCGAAGGATGCGTTCTCCAACCTCTTCTCAATCCCATATACGGAGGTGAATCTGATTTTCCGAAGCTCGCTCGAAGGACCGCCGGGCTTCTCGACGAAATTGACTTGAATGTTGAAGATTTGTTTCTCGTTCTCGCATCGGATTGCCGCTTAAAATTTTCCATCTCGCTTCTGCCACACTTTGGATATATATATATATATCTATTTTACTTTTTAAGTTTCACTACTACAGTTTAGCTACAAAAACGGATCAAATAGGTTTCCCTTCGTTCTACGCGATTTCTTTGAATCAGATTCTCTTGATCAATCTCCCGAGACGATTTTCTCTCGACGGAAAATCCCATGTCGCGTTCTCCAACCGTTTAAATCGTCCGACATAACATATTTGAGTAATCAAATCGTAAATTAAGATCTCGTTAACGTTCATAGACGTTTTGTTGCCCGGCAACTACAAAGCTTAAATGTCAAAAAGAGCATTCCGTTTTCATTCATTTCGCTTGGAGTTCGGGAGCCGCGAGCGCGCACCGACATTTTCGCGCTGAAAATATCTGAAAATTAACCGAGAAATATCCGCTCAAAGGGAAGTGCGCTCGGTGAGGAGTGCGCCGTTACATAGGGAATAAGATAAATTACGCGATCGAATGTAGGACAGTAAAAGCCAGTAACGACCGATACGAACGGTACGAAAGATGGGAGGAAGTGAATACGTTTCCGGCATGCCCTACGCTCGGCGGAGCGGAAATCATCCCCGGTAGTGTGCCACGTCTGACATCCGACCGTGGGGGAGTTCTTCAGAACAGAACACACTGGAAGAGAAAATAAACGCGAAACCCGTATGACCGTCTTTCGATTATCGGACACCGCTCGGATCGGTGTCCAACATCTCCGTACATACTCCCCCTTTCCCCCTCTCTCTCTCTCTCTCTCTCTCTCTCTCTCTCTCTCTCTCTCTCTCTTTCTCCTTCTCTTTCTTGTCTCCGCGCGACGTGGAACACATTTCTCCACGGTAAAGAGATACCCTGTGAAATAAATATGCCGAAATCTAACGGCGAGAAAAAGTCGGTGGCGTTAGGAAAAAAAAAAAAAAAAAGAAAAAAGAAGAGGAAAAGGAGAGAACCGAAGAAAAGTTCCTTCTCCGGTAATGGGTTATCGGTATCTTTTGATCCTCGCGATCGCGTCTCGCCATCTCGTAAAAGACAGTCCTGCACCTGGTAGCCGGGAAATAACGTAAGGTCGAGCGGGAGGAAGGGGAGGACACAAGAGCGGAGCTGCGAGAGCATCGCGAGAGGAGGAGGAGGGGGAGGGAGGGAAACGGTGAGAGGAAAGAGGCTGATGGCTCGACGATATCTCGGACTCTCGAAACTCGCCGGATAGACGAACTCGACGAAAACTTTCCTGCCGCTCTCCCCTTCCCGCGCCTTCCTTGATAGTTAAAAGTTCTCCGCGGGTGTTGATCTACTTCACCCACGCCCGGATTAATCGTGATTCCCGTATAAACCGAGTGACTTAAAAGAATCCTCGCGCGACAGCGTGAAAACGACGGCATAAAGTGAATTGAAAACAAAGGCAGAGGGAGGAAGGACGACGAAGAACGACGGTGGCGCGAGCGAGCGGAGCGAGGCAGAGTGGAGACAACGGGCGGCAGCGGGGACGGGGGCGGCGGCGAGACGCGAAACGTAATCGGTCGTGCGCGCTTTGTATATTTATTCGCATCGTGGGCGGCAAGTCGGCGAAACGGCACCGCTCGCTCATGCAAATAGACAACTCGGTTACACGCTTACTCGGTTGCCGCGGCAACCCTTGTAAAATTTCAAAGCCGCACTTTCTCGCTCCCTCTTCCTCCGGCTCCCTTTCTCCCGTTCTCCTGCTCTCTCTCTCTCTCTCTCTCTCTCTCTCTCTCTCTCTCTCCCCTCTGCCCCCCTCTCTCTTACTTTCTCTCTCCGCGATTCCTTGGAAATTTTTATACTCAAAGTAACAAGGTACGCGCGAATTCACCGGGCGTACGGCTAGAGCATGCTTTATGATTAACGTGCCTTGAATAGACGTCGGGCCCGGCATCGCGATCCCTCTCGGAGACGTATCCTCTCTTGTACTCTCTTGTACACGCGGTAACGCGGATAAATGAACAACAGCTCGGAAAACTAGCGCGATTCTTAAAACGCATTTATATCACTGTCCGATGAAACGAGGTATTTTTCAGAAATAAAGGAAATTTCGCAGCCTTTTCGATCATCGGCCACTGATTTCGCGATGCGAAATATCATAAAAATCGTTACGAGATAATTTATGATGTATCTTACGACGCGTCTCGCTTGACGCGCGAGTAGTTCATCAGCGGGATTTTGCATTTCTCAGCAGGGAGCGTTAATTTTCTAATTTCATTACGGATAAAATAAGACGGTCCTCGGAAAATGTTGTCCTAATATCGCTCTCTTCTTCTTGATAAAATATTGTATGCACAATTTTATTTACTACCCTTTAAACTCGCAAATTGTTTTCCCTGTTACTTAAATATTTCATTTAGCGCGATAAACTACAAAAAAAAAAAAAAAATAATAATCACCGGCGAGGATAAAATTATTCCTTCAAGAGTTCATTAACTTCTATCAGGAGTTGATCTTATTTCAACCCCGAATTTTAAAAGTATATATATATATATATAACGCTGCGCTTCGATTTGCGTATAATTGTGTAGAGGCAAAGTCAAGTTTCGGGTCAGCTCACGCGACGTGCAAATTCCTCGCGCTCTGTTTATCCTGGCAAACAGTCCTGAATGAACGCTGACGACGGCGACAACGGCAAGTAGGTACACGTACGTGCATACGATGTGCGATAAACGATTCGATGTGGAACACCGCGCAAAAATCAATACGGGATAGTACTCGCGCCGCCTTTCTGCATTTTATAGTTTCGCCGGCGACACACACACACACACACACACACACACGCGCGCGCGCGCGCGCGCGCGCGCACATACATATACGCACATGTACACGTACACCCGTGCATCTTTATACGCGCGCGTACCTCGGTTGTCCGTACTTAAATCCAGCATGCCTCGAGAGTTTAGCGCGCGGAGCTCTCTCGCACGGAAAAATAAATTCTCGACGGGTCGACGGAGGAGCGGAGTCCCCGTGCAGAAGAAACGGCGCGAAGCGACGTAAAGCGGCACGAAAGAAAGAGCGAAAGACGGGAAGAAGGAAGGAAGGACCCAGGCTGCATACGGACGGAATTGGATTAGTCGATGTACTTTCCTCGCTGGCCTCCTCTCGCCGTCAGAGAAGCGGAAAGAGCGAGAGGGAAATGGCGCTTGCCGAAAAAAAAGCGCCGCTCGCACACGTACGCGCCTGTGGTGATGCCCGGGAAATCCAATTAGTTGTATTTCCGCCCGAAAGAGACTCCGGGGGCCTATGCAAATAAATTTAGCCCGGCCCGTCCCTCTCCGCCTCGTCTCCCGCTCCTTCTCGACATTTCTCTTCTCGCTTTTGTCTTCGTCTTCTTGGAAAATCCGTGGCGGGAACTCTAATTTCTCTCGTTACATTGTATCCGCTTCCTCGGGGACCACTCGATCCCGAGACATAAACAAGAGGATTTTCCCGTGGCTGACGGCGCGCAGCCCTCTCTCTCTCTCTCTCTCTCTCTCTCTCTCTCTCTTTCTCTCGGTTCGCGATAATTTCTTCTCTTTAAAGCGTATTCGGGATAACAGCGATCCAAATTTCGGCGATGCAAAGCTGCTCCCGTCGGCAGCGGCCCGCCCTCCGCGTTTCCTTACTTTTCCTCGCAGCGTGCCGGCGAGCACGTTCTCCGATTTAATTTGGCATTCATTAGCGGACGCCGCAATGAAATACTACTGAGTCTGCTACGTGGAAATGGCGGGGATTAACAAAGGGAATAAAATATTTCGGGCGTACACCCGCGCGCGCGAGGCGCTCAAGATCGCTGGCGTTGGCGTATCCGGTGGGCGTGGAGAACGGAGGGATGGGGGCGCGGGGGGGGGGGCATATGCCCGAACGAGATATCCTGCGAGAGAAAGGAATTTCGGATGATATCGTCGGGGCCGTAGATAAATACCGCGTCGATAATTCAATACGAAATCCACAAAATCGTTCCTCGCGTCTTGCGATGTAAATTAAAGCTTGGCGTATAAGAGAGATTTTTATGGAATCTAACCGCTTTTTATTCTTTCGACAAAATTTCCGCCGCTTTCAACAAAATTTCTACAGAGTAATTTTTAGAGAATTCTCAGCATTAGCTTTTAATAATATATTTGATTAAAAATGATCGAAATTATCCTCCCGCTATTTGTGCTCGCGCACGATTCATTAATAAGTCATGTGTTTGACAAGCGCTGACAGAGAGAGAGAGAGAGAGAGAGAGAGAGAGAGAGAGAGAGAGAGAGAGAGAGAGAGAATTAAGAACACGTCTGCGCAATATATGCTTATATCACTGACTCGACGTGCCCCGCGAGTACGACGAATTGCAGATTCTCTTCTTTAAGGCAATCGGCACGTGTTGGCGCACTTTGACAAATTTCTTTAGGACATTACTGTTCACCGCGTAATTACAACAATCTTTTTCATCGTTGCGTCCGCTGGAGTAAAATTGCGGGGAAAGTCCTCTCTCTCTCTCTCTCTCTCTCTCTCTCTCTCTCTCTCTCTCTCTCTCTCTCTCTCTCTCTGAAGAGCGGAGTGAAGTACGAAAGACAAGGTGGAGGAAGAAAGCGAAGAAGGAAGTTGGGAAGAAGAAAAACAAGAAGTATCCGCGAAAGAAGTAGTAAATGAAGGTGATTAATATGCATGGGACTTAATAAGAAAAAAAGAACAAAGGAAACAATTTCCAAAGAGTACTATACCGGAAGGGGGGTAGGGTTCTTTTTCTAGCTCTCTTCCTCTCTTTCTCTTCTCTCTCTCTCTCTCTCTCTCTCTCTCTCTCTCTCTCTCTCTCTCTCTCTCTGTCTGTCTCGCAACTAGACTCAAATATACATTTTCCCAGACCATTGCTAGCGCGCTCGCGTGATAACAAGGAGGGAATAACGCGTACCGATTACATCGGTTACGGACGCACTTGGCGCGCCTTTCATTAACCGCGTTCCGATTGTTACCCACGGGATAACGACGCGCGAAAAGCGTTTCCCGGGGTAAAATGATCCCGGTTTCGAATGAGTCTCTTTTCCCGCGCGCCTCGCTCTCTCGCTGCGAGCGCGACGACGCTGTTTTCTCCAATTAGAGTAGCCGGAAGAAAAATTTGCAGAGAGATTATCGCACAAACTGGGATATGATCATTCTTCCTTTTTATCCTTTTTTTTTTTTTCTTATTGTACGTGTCAGCGGGACGTCCCGCCTCACGATGGAGAAAAACTGTCTCGCCGCGCCGAAGTTGTATGATTTTCTGGGATCGACGCGGCCGTCGCGAGATTGTCGCAGATTTTATTCGACGTTCGCTAATTGGCTTCGAATTGCCCCCACGATCGACCGCGAGCGTACACGCGGGAAACACAACGAGACAAAACGTCATCGTGACTAACGCCTTGTTCTTCGTGTTTACGATTAATAATGGCCGAGTACGCCGGGGCGGTATGAGCGTCGGCATTCTAATTGTAGCCGGGGCTATCGATCTCCAGATTAATACTAATTATGTCGGTGGACAAAGCGTTCACCTCGTAAGCCGGCAACGGCGAGACAATAGATCGCCGTTATTAGGATGATTAATTAAAACAGCGACAACGCGATCAAAGAAACGTGCCTGAATACTAAGAATATGTCGGCGGGAGAAATTTTCAGTCTGATACGTCGGAGATTTTCCTATATCTCATGTATGTATAATCTGCAGTTCTTGACGTCAACATGAATGCGTAATACGAAAGAATCATTAAAGAAAGAACAACTCATCACAAATCGCTGAAATAAAAAGTTTTTCTATTTCAATGTTTTTTTTTTTTTTTTTTTTAATTTTATAAACCTAGTACACTTAATTGACATCTTGATTTGCTCGATTCCAATTTATTTTTTTTTTCATTTTTTTCTTTGTATTAAAAAAAACTTTGTATGAAAAAAAAAAAACATCAGCAATTTATTTTGTTTCAAATCGAGCTCTTTTAAATAGATTTTTATATATTTATATATTCTGAGAGGAATGAAAAATTAAAGGACTAGAGGATACATGAATGACGTTTAAATCCGTCTAGCAAGTCCTTTACAGTTATTCAATGAACAAACTTAGAAAAGATAGAATTACACAAGGATCGGGGGATAAATTTTGCTCCCTAAAATATCTCCGTTCCATCGTTGAGAGGAATGTATATATACGTTTTACGGATTTCTTCAAGACTGCCACTTCCCTCCACGAATACATTTGCACGCGCGTTTCACAGTCCGCGCGCTGCTGCTCGCCCGGAATCGCTCGCGCGATTCGTCCACGATTCGTGCAAGAAGATTTGTAATGTTGAACTGGGTCAATTCTGGTCAGCTCGAAATATCCCGGAGCCGTCGCGGACGGCAGTGCGCGACTTGGCGAGGATTCGGCAAACGCCCGCGCCCCCGCCCCCTCACCGAAACGTGAGACGCGCGATGGATTGTAATTACCCGCTCGCTAAATAAGCGAGCAGCCATTATAAAGTTCGCCTGTGCCAGGTCGCACCGCCGCCTGAGAGCACGGGCACGCGCGAAGGGCGCGAAGGGACGGAATTCTGCGGAAGACTGCGGCGGCGGAAACTGTGCGGAGAACTCGCAGAAGAGAGAGAGAAATCGAGTCCACCTCGGCTCTAGCCACGAGCCACGACGGCCGTTGGCTCTAGCCACCGACGAGCGCGCGCCACTTCACGGCTACCCTTTATTTATGATCCGATTTAGGGTCGTGATTCCTGCTCGTGAGACCAGAACAGGGTGGGATGTGCTAATCCCCCGGCCCTTCCAAGGAGCGCTCGGCACGACGCTCTAACGGCTCGCGATTTATTTTCGTTGAATTAGCACCCGTTCCCAAAGTGCCCTCGGGCTCCGGTCGAGGGATCCTATGTATATACATATGTACCGCCTGCCTTTCCCTCCCTCCCCCCTCCCCCGGTTCCGCTAATGTCGCTCTATGTCATTCCACCGCCGTATTGTTCTCGTAATTACGCTGACCTCTCCGCGTCAAAAAATAAGCTGTCCGATGTTGTATACGATTAAAAGGCGCATTTCGGCTTAACCCGGGGGTTGCTCGGCGCGACCGTGATTAATTACTCGCAACGTCCAACGAAGTTCAGCAGTAATATCTGCGAAGTTCCCAAAACTTTACTGATAAACTGCACGTTGACAGGTCCAACAATTTATTTCCATGTTGCACGAAGCGAGAATCGCGTTAAATTCCTCGAGTATGAGTCGAAATAAATATCGCCCGACTGCGATTTTATGCAAGCCCAATTTCATTTGATTGGGATCGCGCCCAATCCGAGAGCAGTATAAACACGTCGCGGAGTTCTAATCGCTGCAAACAGCACGGGAAAAAAAAATAAAAAGAAAAAAATAGAGAAGCGACTGTTGCCCCGGCACAATTGATAGGAGTCCCTTTCGAAAAGTCAGCAGTTCTCATCTCGCTTCCTCCCCAGCCTTTCGTTTTTCGGATGAGAGCCGTGGTTCTTTCTTTCGTTTATTTGACGCGTAAGAGCCTCTAAATGAAACCATCTCGAAAAATAAATACCTTAGCGGAATTACGAGAGTGCTTTAATAGAATTTATTACTCCTTCTATAGGAGCCCGCGCGAATGTGCATACCGAGTGTGCATAGATACGCCGACAATCACGGTCCGTAAACAGCGATACAACGAGGTAACACGATAATACGGAGGCAGAATAAAATGCAAAGTTTACGCATCGTTTCGCCGGTGTAGCCATACGTTATGTTACGTAGAAGTGTTCATTACAACGTTGCTGCTGGAGCAGCACGTAATGCATCTAGATGCATTTCGAAATATAGCGCTCCCGCGCAGTATCGTGTGTATTTACTACCTCGTATTTAATAATAATATTTAATTAACGTTACAATTAACGAAAGCATGGCACGACCAAATCGATACTTTAATTGTGTGACAATCGAACAGTCAACTATCGTAATAAAGATTGATGTTTGATAATACAAACGATAATACAAAACGGGTGATTTTATGTGAATAAATCGAAAAGACGCGTCAATTCTCTTTTTTTGCGCGATATTTTGCTTTAAAAAAAAAATATATAATTGAATAATTAAAAGGTGAATATTTTCTACGCTTATTAAATTTGATAACTTTTCGAAGATAACTATTTAATAACGACTCTATATATATATATATATATATTCAAAGTAGCAAATGTTATATTTAGGAATATTTTATTCAAGGAAATAATAATTTTTATACCTCATCAATAATATTCTCGATAATTATTTTCTCTTTTAAGTAGAACGTTAAATTTTTTTTATTTGAACCTTAATAATAGCAACCGGTATGTTTCAATTTATATCCCATTGTAATTATAACTGATCTAAACTTACGTATACATGGCAAAAATAATAATTTTTCCACAAAAAAATCTTGTTACGAAGAGATTCCATTTTATATTTTCTAACATTCATTATTTTATCGATTGGGTCATCGGAGTACGCCTTGCGTCATCCTCTCTCGAACTACTCCTCTGTACTCTGTAAAGTAGAGAAACGAACGGAATATTGATGATTCAAAATTTGGCACAGAGAAGCTATTTATTGTCTCGTTTCATGGGACGTGACATTTCCGAATGGGACTATGAACAAACAAGGGTGACACGTTAGCAAGTGCATTTGAAATTATGCAGCCGCGGTCTACGTGTCTACCCGGAAGATAGGTTATCTTGGGACGATGGGAAGTATGCGTAATGCTATCCAGCGGGAGTCGTCGCCGCATTTTGTGTCGATGAGGTAGCTAATAATTAAGTCACGAGTCAATTGTAGCGACTTGCCGTGAACGCCCTATCGCATGGCTGGCTCGCGTTACATCGAATTATCGTCGTCACGTGTGTGTCGCGAGTATGATACGTCAAGCTGATATAACGAGATCGTGTCACGTCTCTTCCTCCCTCCCTCCCTCCTTCTCTCTCTCTCTCTCTCTCTCTCTCTCTCTCTCTCTCTCTCGAGCCGAGGGCGTCGGGTAAAAGTTAACGAAACGCTCGCAACGGGAAGAACAGAATTATGTTCGTGAATTATAAAGAAGTTTGATCAATAAGACTGGCTTCTCTGGCAAGGGTGGGACGGGGGTGACAGCCACGATATGGGCTACAATACCGTCCGGCTAAATGGCGAGCGTAAATAAAATATCGGCGCGATATCCGAATGGGGGAATACTTACGGAATATGGATGTTAACGATCGAATCGAGGATCATCTGTATGCCCAAACATTGCGCATATTCCTCGTAGCGATACGTGCGATGGCATAGCAAGGCCAGTACCGAGCAGATTTAGAAAGGAAAGAGGAACTGGGGGACAAACGGGATTCGCGGGACTACCGTCCTGAGGAGCCGTAAGATCGCTTTGGAACATGATGGTCGATACAGCTCTCGAGCTGGATCACAGGAAATTATCGAAATTATAATTCGCTTGTATACACGCGACAAGACGGAGAGGGGGGAGAGAGAGAGAGAGAGAGAGAGAGAGAGAGAGAGAGATATGAATATCAAAATAAAATCAGAGCCAGCGGGTATTTCCCGGGTTAAGCGCCGCAATCGCGACAAATTTTGACTGCTGCGGCCAGCAAAAACAAGCCGAAATAGACCTCACGTGTTTTGGAAGGGGTGGGTTTCCCGAATATAGAATAAATCTATCTCGCGCCGCGCGCGTTCCAATTTCGCAAACGCTGTATTCATCCGGCGCCGATAAGGATCCGGCGCCCAACGGCACAGTTTCTACATATATAAATCAAGCACATCTCGCTCGCGCACGCACGCATACAGACTTACACGGCACGCACGTAGAAAAAGATATATATATATATATATATATATATATATATATATCTCTTTTTCTGCGTGCCGTTATATATATATATATATATATATATATATATATATATAGAGAGAGAGAGAGAGAGAGAGAGAGAGAGGGAGAGGTTGACGCGGCACAATAGGCGAGTAGATATCGTTAGGACCTAGACAGGCAACAATTCCGCGCGTAGGCGCGAGGCGACGATAAGATGCGTTCTGTGTTCGCGGCTGCGATGTTTTCCACGATGCGACAAGTCTCTGATGCGTCTATGACGTTAGCGATATCGTCACGACTCGTCGCGCAGCTTCGCGCGCGATTCTTCCACCTTTTTCTCTTACTTTTCTTTCTTTTCTTTTTCCCTTTTTCTTTTTTTTTAAAGTTTAACGTCGTTCCGCGAAGGTCGGTAGAGGAGGCTGATAAGCAATTAGCGGCTGGAACATTACAACAACTTTAATAATAATCATTGTAGCTTTCCACGCTAGTTACGCCGGAATCGCGTTGCGTGGATCACGGCGATCCTGTTAGCTCGCTGAATAACTCGATTCCTTTTAAAAGTTTCAAACTGTTGACCCTGGTTGTATTGCTAATAACCAGAATCAACAATCTGAAACTTCTCCGCGATGCGCTTTTGATTAAACGTTATTCCGCATAACTAGCAGAGAATTACCAGCGGAAAGTCGATTTCGATTAATCTCGATAACCAGAAACGCAATTCTGGTTATCGAAATTACTCTTCGGGAAGGATTTCGAATGGGAGCATTTATTGACCTTTTTAGTTGAGGCGACAAGTGACTTGTTTAATCATCATGATGTCGATTATATTTGTCTCGGTGTCTTTTATTATCGGATAAGAAAATATCATTCCGATCTACGATCAATTCCAAGTCCTGAGCGATCGCAGCTTGTTCCTCTTAATTTCTCCAGAGGGATACTTAAGATGAGGGAGGTTTTTTTTTTTTCGTTTGGCACTCGAAGAGTCATTTTCTCGCGCACAGTGAGAAAATTCGATGGGATCGCTTCGGTGTTTCGCATCGCTTGACCGACGGGGATATTAATTCGTTTCTCGTTTAATTAATTAACACGCATTTAATCCGTAATGTATGTATAATTACATCGTATATTTTCGATTTGTCATCCGCGGCTGGGTGAACTGAATATTGCATTTTCAATTCGCGACTCGCTGACGGCAGATTATAATACCCCCGCGATTTTAATAAGTTGCGTAATGCACGAATTAATGAGGGAATTAAGACATACAATTTTAACGGCGGATTGTCGTGCGCTAATTGTGCGTCGTAGTTTAACGCTCGATTTGCGATACGCGCCGCGATTAAAACTGCAGATTCAATCTGTAATTCACACACAGGAATGAGACGGAGAATTAGGTTTTCCTCGCTCTCTCTCTCTCTCTCTCTCTCTCTCTCTCTCTCTCTCTCTCTCTCGTGCGCTCGCTCGCCGCGGACGCGGAGATAACGCGACGCGATTTAATAACTCGGAGCTTTCCTCTTTTTTCCCTTTTTTTGTTATTCCTTTTCTTGTCTGTTCCTTTTTTTTTTTTCGCAAGACCGTCTTACGCTTAATAATCCACGCTCGACAAACGCAATACACGTTGCCTCGCCGAGGAAGAAAAGCGCGCGCGTCCCTATTCCCCCCTTATCTCCGGGAAGAAAAGTCGCGTCGAGCGTGCGTTTTCTCCCCGTTTTCTCCGCGCGCTTCTCATCGCGGGGCGCGTCGAAGCGACCCGCGACGATTACTCGCGATTTAATAATCCGCGCTCGCGCGGCGGCTCGAGCCGAGCACCTCGATGCGCATCTGCACATGTCGCGAGTCGTAGACGAATAGCGGAACAAGAGACAGAGTTAGCGGATAACCCGAACGCGAGGGACGGGGGCGACAGAGGGGGAGGGGGAGGGGGAGGGGGACGCGGGCGCGGGGGCACGAGGACGAGCGACGGAAGGTAACGCAAACGGCGCGGCATCGATTCGACGCGACGGGATGCAGGTCGTATACACAGCGAGCGCAACGTTCCGCGTCCGGGCTGTGATCCGTCAGCCGGAAACGACGCAATTTACATGAGGAATCGAGGCGAGGCGTCCCGGGCGTAAGTAGCTAAGCCACAGGCACGTAAGTAATTCCCCGTACGTAACGCACGGGGCTGCACGTGGTATGACGGTATCGATGGATCGATGCGCGCGCGGCACTTCCCCGCTGGGCTGCAACGGGGATTTCGGTGGGGGGGGGGGGGTTGAGATTATTGCCGTTAATCTCACGCCGATTCCCGAAGCGCCCCGATACTTTTGCATTATATTCTAAGCGTCACAACCAGAATTGTCGGGATCCTGGTAGAGATATTTTTCGTTTCGTTCTATCAAAAGAATTCCGACAGTCACGAACATCCTGTGTGCTGTGACGAAAACGTTATTTGTGACCGTCCAAGAGTTTACGACATATATTTTATTTATCGTATATAATATACATACGCGATCGATGAGTACTGATATCCAGAAAGATAAAAAATAATAGTATAGCAGAAGCATGTACGTTCACCGAATGTCCTTTGAATCATCGGGGCCTCGGGGCATCTCGCCAAGCTTTGCCCATTCAGACACATTTAATGTGACGTAAGGAAAATTAATCTTTCACGTGTTCCTTTAAATTTAACGAATTCATGGATTCTAGAATCTATTTAAAATAGATCCGTCGTCTTTTCTACGATTCTATGAATGGTAATACGTAAATATTCTCGAAAACACGCTCGATAAGACCTGAAACATTTATAACGTTAATTTAATCATAACAATATTAAATTTTGAAATAAATTAAACTGTCAATTTCGCTGCGGTTAAAAATAATTCTGTCGCCGTCTCCTTTCATATCATAACGAACGGATTTTTTCATTTCTCATCACCGTTGATCTTTCCCCCTCGCTCTCATCTCATCCCCCTCCCCCTCCCCCTCCCTCCCTCCCTCCCCAAATAATACGCGAGGCGTGCTTAAGTGCATCGCCGCAGCAGCTGCTGTTCGTCGACATTAGTCTTAATCTCGCTCATCACCGCGTTTGCTCATCCGTTGCCACGAAATAAGCCACGGGGGTCGCAAGAGAACGCGGACGGAGGAGAGAGAGAGAGAGAGAGAGAGAGAGAGAGAGAGAGAGAGAGAAGAGCGAGAAGAGCTGAGAATCACTCCGCGCGGAAACAATGTAATTTACATAAGGAGCGAAGAGAGGCGAGAGGCATCGTCGCTTGCGAGCGGCTAAACCGCAAGTTCCACACGTACCGCCCGCGGAATGCGTCGATATCGATGGATCGATATCACTATACGCGCCGCTGCTACTTAAGCCTACTCTGCCATTTCCCAGTTTCTCCCTCTCCCTCCCCCCCTCTCTCTCTCTCTCTCTCTCTCTCTCTCTCTTTCTCTTCCCCTCTCATCCTCTCCCTTTCCCTCTCGACGCCGCTTATCCATCGGATCGGTTCATAAGGATCGTTAAATTAATAAGCGCGGACAAATATGGTCCTCCATCAACGGTAACTTAATTTTCGAGCCGAAACCGAAGGGAAGCGTACGAGAGGCGGCGTGCCGTGCGGTTTTGATAATAAATCGGTGACATCGGTGCCGCCGACAAATTAATCACCCCCGCGAATAAAATTATTTCGCCCAAAATACTCTCGTGTTTCGAATTACGCTCCACGGCGTTTTTACAAACGTCAAATAAAATCGTCGCGTCGCGTTGAATTTTCGAAAAGTCGTCGTCGATTGGAGTGAGTATGATTAAGTGATTTACTCGGGGCGACGTAAATCTTGGCCGTTTCCGGGATGAACGGGCGAGATTAATTAGCTAAATAAAACTTGATATATTATTCACGCGAATCACGTCTAATTGCGCGACGCATGGATTACGTTTGTCGTTACTTAAAAATGAGAAACTGCAGGAATACGAATCGAGAAAAGCCCGCGGCGCATCCGCGGGGTGGGATTACTTCCGGATGGAGAACACGATAATCGCTCGGCGGATCGCCCCGCCTGACGATCGACCGGGAAGGGGGGATTTTCTCGATAAGACAATCGAGTGACTGAACGAGTGCGATATTTCCGTTTCGTGATAAATTATGCCTTTATCAGACGCGCCGATCGAGGAAGGATTCGACTCGCGCACAGCGGCGCACAGCCGGAGAGGAGCGGCAGCATCCTGTGCGCCGCGGAAACGGATTACTGTATCAAGCCGAGAGTGCTTCCCCTCCCCCCTCCCCCCTACCTCTTCATGCGATGCGAAACGAAAACAAACAAGGGAAATAGAAAATTGCATTTTTATGACTCGACTCGTCGGCCGCAATCTCGCTCGGCTGTTCGGTCTCGCGATTGTCGAAGCGTGCGATATAGAGAAATTCAATGCCGGTGCTGAACTCCTCCTCTCTCCTCCTCGGGAATCTCCTTCGTCCGGTGTTTTTTCGAACGGACGGCCGCATGAATAAGAAGCCGACGAGGCGTATAGCTCGCCGTATAGCTCAGCTCGCGGAAAAATATCGCCTTTGAAGAGCCAGCAATAACTCGGCGATACTGGACAGAATAACCTGGAGATCGTGGAGAACAAAATAACGTGGAGATCTGGAGAACATCTCCATCTGCCTTTTCCATCGCGACTTCACGATCCTCCTCTCCCCCCCCCCCCTCCCCTCCATCCTCCTCTCCCATGCATTCGCATTTTCCCGATCGTTTCCAGACATAACGATTTGTTGCAAATCTCCACGAAGCGAATTTCGATATCGTAATAATTGCGAGGATCGAGCGCGGCGCACGAAATGGATAACGAGCAAGTTGGAGAAAGATGAAAACGCATTGAAAAGCGAGAGAAGTGGCGCTCTCGGAACTTTCGCGGCGGTCCGAACGGAACCACGTCGGAATCGCGAATCCCGCCAAGTTGTTTGGATGTTTCGAGCGAAAGCTGGTTATTCCTGTTTCCCGACGATCACTATTTCCCGCTCGAATCTTTTCCCGGCGCGATTTCCTTGACGGCCGAATCTTCCGGACATCGGGAATCGATCAAACAATTCGACCATCGGTGCGTTCCGTTTAAACTTTACGTACGGATCCAAACTGAAAGTTTCGAATTTATTCCCACTTCGAACTCCATCGAGCGGTTCGATCGCACAAATATTTCTCTTTTATTTTTTTCCTTTCCTTTCCTTTTTTTCACTCGAAGCGGGAGGGCGCGAGGGTAACCAGGCGCCCTTTTCATCATCGCCGTGTGCTTGTCGTTACGCCTAAACTATTTTTTCAAGATACACGCGCGGATAAGGGAACATTTTTCTGACGTTTCGACGAACGTAGTAGGATAAAACCGTAGTTAGGACGCCCGCGGCGGAATAATCTCAACGAGCGAAATTAAATGATGAAGTACAAACCGCGTTAAAAGCGGAGCTTTGAGCAAACGTCACGGTGTAAAAAGTTTCGGAATTTCATTGCGCCAGAGACGTATTACCTATGTGAGAGCGCAATAACTCGATGATATAACGCGCGGCGCAATCTGTCGTTCTCGATAAGGATGAGATATGGGATAACCGACGATAAAAAGAGCGGCGAGAACAGGCGTGCGATGTAAAAAAAAAAAAAAAACGCCAGGAGAAAAGAGACGGAGCGAAGGGAAACGAGAGAGAGAGAGAGAGAGAGAGAGAGAGAGAAGAGAGATCGTGGGCAAAAGAAGGATGCGGAAGCACGTTTTAGCCATTCGTCGGCAAGAGATAATACACCGGGCGTTCAATAATGCAAAGAGATGCGTTAATGCGTGCGACTAACGCGCTGAAATATGTCAACGGTGAAGCTACGCGCGGTATGCGGCAATCGTGTCAGATTAACTCCCTTTGGCGTTCAGCGCGCTATATTTTCGCGCGTGTACCAAACCCATTCCCGAGATGCCCGGCTCCCGATCCGCGCGGATGAAGTTTTTTGCGCGTGCGAGAGATTCGGAGGGAGAGAGAGAGGGGGGGAGAGAGAGAGAGAGAGAGAGAGAGAGAGAGAGAGAGAGTAGCTCTCTCTCGTAAATGCTTCTTATTCGCGAGTACGGTGCGTATTTGCCGGGATTAAGCGAATACCCGGGACAACCTCGACGTTTCACCGGCGTATTAACATTCCGAGCTGGCAAAAAGCCTCGTTTAATATCCTTCCTTCTGTTACACAGCGAGATGCGACACAGCCTCGAAATACCGCGTCGCACCGTCCGCAAAACTGGTCTCGCCCACCGGAGCGCGAGGGATTGACCTAATATTTTCTTGCGACGTGTCCCGAGGGATTCTATAATCGGGCACTAATCACACCGGGAAACCCGAAACGTGTTGAAACCCGTTTGAGATATGTGCGCGACAAGACTCAAGAAGGATCGTTAGATCGCGTCTTTTCGATTATCGAAATCGTGCCAAACGTGAATTATTATTTTTTTTACAATGTTGATGAAATATCGATCGTCGAAGGAGCGTTTTCACAGACGGGAAAAAAGCCGTGCGTATCAACGGAATGTTTTATCTCGCGTTCGCCATTCGCGAACACGGTTCCCTCCGGGAAACGCCGTTCGTTGTTAAGTAACAATCGCGGGCGAATGGTGACGTCGAATAATATTGAGTTACGAATTCCAGTGGGTAATGCCACCCCGACGACGAAAATCGATTTCCGCGACAACTAGTTAGTCCCTCCCTCCCTTCCGCCTCCCGGCCTTTCCTTCCCGCGGCCGTATCTCCCTCGTGAAAGAGTAAAGTCTTCCCGGGATCGATAGGCATTTCCGTGATTTCCGTTGAAAGGAAACTCTCGGCGAATTTCAGTTTCATTAATTTCGAAGATCCCGCGTCCTCGTCGCCCTCGTCGTTCTCTTCCTCCTCCCTCCCTTCCTCCCCCCGCGGTCCAGCCGGTGCTGCTTCAGCGTTCTCTTGTCTCGATCGTGGAACAACCCACTTGAAAATTCCAATCACAGTCGCAGAGAGGAAAAGCCTAGGGAGAAAGAGAAAGAGAGAGAGAGAGAGAGAGAGAGAGAGAGAGAGAGACCGAGAGAAAGGGACGGAAGGGAGGAAGGGAGGAAAGGAGAAGAAAACGAAAATTTCCTTCGTCGACATCTAAGCGACTTCGACGAGTCTGATAAGAAAGGAAAAAAAAGTTGCGAGTTCGTCTCCTCCCGCGTTTCGCGACGCCACGGCGAGATTCGAAGGGTACGGAAAGGGCGCGTTCGTCATTCTGTCGGTTAATTAGAGCGAGCGTGGCGTTACGCAACGGTTTTCTACAGGATGTTTCCTCCGCGAGGGAGCGAGCGGGGGAGCGAAACGCGCCGCGAGGGAGCGAAGAGCGACGGAAAAGATGTTGCGCCGGAACATCCCGGAGCTCTCTCTCTCTCTCTCTCTCGTCTCTCGCTTGTACGACGACGAATTTTTTTTTCCGCAGCTACTCATTTTTCTCCGATCGCGTCGATGCCGGCGGACTAGAGCGCGTTGCCGTCGCCGCGCGCGTAGCGGAACGCGTGAATGGAGGGAGCGTGCGAAAGGCTTAATCCATCAAGAGAAGTTCATGCGCGAATTCGAGCGACGAGTAAATATCTGAGGAATTTTCCGATGCGCGCCTGTGCCCCAGATACGTCCATCAGGCGAGCCTCGCTCGGAGAAGTAGCTAAAATAAGCGCCGACTGCCGCCGCCGTCGCTGCCGATTCCGCTCGATTCGCATCTCGACACAACGACTCGCGCGCGCAATTAAAATCTCCCCGCCGAAATCCCCTCCCCCCCCTCCCCCCCGCGGAATCGCGACGTGAGGTATGCCGAATAAAATTCGGCAGATAGAATAAACGAGAGATGGGAGAAAGTTACGACGAGATTGCGATTAAGAGTTCGTCGTTGCTGACCATATCTGAACCATATCCAATAACAATCGGCGTAAACAATCGCGAAAGATTGTTGACACTACTGTGATACATTTGATATCTTATCGAGAGGCAAAAAGAGAAGAGGAGAATGTGGAACGCTATTTTTAAGACTTGGGAAAAAAAAAAAAAGAAAATGATGTTTCACAAATATTTACAAATAGAAAATTCCGTAGATTTAATAGATTACAAGCGGAGAGAGAGATGTGTGTGTTAGCTGATCGAAACTCCGCCGAGCGAAATTAACGTGCGGTCGAGTCGTCGCAAAACATTACGGACGGTATTTATAATTGTTACATGAATTTCGCGTCAAGAGTTTTGTTACGAAATAATAAAGATAATCAAAATAACATTTGTGTTTAGAGGCAGATCTGTAGAGAGAAAGTGCACGGTTGATTGCCAGAAGTGGAACGATTATTTCCGTACAAGCTGACGTCATTAAGGTATTGTACGACCGCTGAACATTCCGCAATATCATACACGATAATCATACGCGATAAGATAATTATTTGATTCGTCTTATTAAATGCTTTTGAGTGATATAAAGTCAAGTTATCGATAAATAAGAAATAAAACAAGAAGATGGGGAAGTTAAGGAAAAATAGAATAATATTAAATTATTTATTACAAGAGTTAACATATTAATAATTATCAGGTTTTTATTGGTTGAAATATATTATTTAATAGAGAAATATTTTTCATCTATTATTTATTTATATTTGTAAAATACATTAAAAGAATCTTTGAACATTGCATTCTCAATCAATTTGGATATTTGATTTTAGAAGCACAGAAGAGAGATCTCGAATATAAATTTCAAATGTTATGTTAAGAAATTTCTTAGAATGAGGAAAATATATAAATGCGATTAAATTAATAATCATTCACCACTGTAATAATGTAGATAACTTATTTTTATTTCATATACATATTATTATTAGAATATTTTCATGAGGTATGAATCCATGAAGAAATTTCAGTAAAAATTTTACATTCGAAAAATATCAGTATTCTGTTTGGTCTGCGTGGTTTTGTTTTACTTTTTTCTCTTTTCCCTTGTTTTCATTAATTATTCGTGCAAACATACACGAAGATTCATTATAATCTACTTGATATAAAAAAATACATAATAAAAATTAATGAAATAAAATTATTAATATATTAATTATTAATATATCATTACAGTGTTTCTTTCAATTATGCTTCCTACAAATATTATATATGTGTCTGTCGCATATAAATAGTTCAACAAATTAAGTATATCAATATTAAATTTATATTAATTCTTTCTTAGATACATAGCTAAGATCTCCACGAGATATTACTTTTACATTTTTTATTCGATATGTACATGTACATTAATGTGTACGTATATTATTAAATGTATATTTAATATAATTTTCATGCGGATCTATTAAATTAATAAAATGAGAAATAATATGACACTCACCGATACGCGTAACGGCGGAGTTGCGATCGTGTTGAAAACTACGTTTGTATTATAAAACAGAAATACATGCAGGTTACAGCAACGCGCAGAATAATTAATATCTCGAAGAATAATGGTAGCATAAAATAATTGTAAATAATTAATTCCGTGAGCAATAAATGATCCGGGAAAAAAAAAAGAATAATTTATTCTCCGGGTGATTGCTCTGTGAGCTTTCCAGCCCAACTCCTCCTCATTGTCAGACACATTTGTTCTCGTACAAAGCACTCGCGAAAACACGAGTTTTGGCGAAAACACGCCTAATTATGACACTCGCGTGCGCTAATCGCAGTGAAACAGCGTAATCACCGGGTATTTTAAGACATTCGCGATGTTATCACGCGATGTGAATTTTACTTTTTGCGGATCGCAATGAAATCCCATTGAATTGCGATCGCAGAAAGATAAAAAAGTATCGGAAAAAAAAAAAAAAATTAAATATTATCGTTCGGCAAATCTCGCGTTCTGATAAATTATAAATACGATAAACTATACGTTTTAACTATTTAAATTAAACTGTCAAAACGCTCAATTATATTACGCAGTGATTAATTATGGATACCGCGACGTCGCTCGTTTTGAAGTCAAACCTGCTTTGTAGAGAAAATCTTATTAACTTTATGTATTATGAGATATGAAATGAGATATATTCGCATTTCTTAACCGCGGAAACTAAATCGCTTAGGCTCAGAACTAATTATTCATGAAAGATAATCATGTTTTATCACGTTTTATCGGATATGACCAATACCGATAGCTACGTTCCACTTCCGTTTTTTCCGTCGATAACGAAGTGGTCGAATCGTAGAATTAATTATATAAACGTGAAGACGTGCTTCTCGACTATCATCGAGAAACGTAAATGTGAGTGCACCGGGGATATCATTAAATCGTTCCGGTATATCTGATCTCATTAAAAAAAAAGGAAAAAAAAAAAAAGAAAACCTGACAGGGTCTTTGACTATTTAATTTACCGTTTGTATGACGCGGATACGAATCGCAATTGTCGGTAAAATGAAAACGCTCCAATTTCGAGGAAACGGTCCACCTGCATTTAGTGCGAAATCATATCGAGAAAACATCAATTAACAGCGACGGAAATCAATCACAGTTTCTATGCTCTTCTCCGTGCGTTCTTCTACAAATGTTATTTATTTACATCCGGAGTAGGATCATTCATATTATTCGAATGTCGACAAATCGAAAACGATTGTTTCCACGTTGCACGTAACGGTTATTCACGCAAATTATTTAATTCTATGTATGTTGCGTTACGTATCGCGGAGAGAGAAATCCACGTGTCCCGCTTTTACGGTGGTTCTTTAAAATAATTTCAGCATAATATAAGCGCGCGTATTATGTATATACAATTATTTTTATTACTTCATAAATTAAATGTAAGCCGAATATTCCGTTCGCTTTTATTTCAAATTAATCTGCCGCGATGTATCTCACGGCTTTTTGTTACTTGAATAACTGGCTTTGGTGATTATTATTTACTTTATTGTACGATTCTTGCGTACGAAACAGCCGGCAAATTTCGTTTAAATTAATAAAAAATTTCAAGTGTATTGTAAAGCGCATTCAAATCCAAGCGGCGTAGAAGGAATAATTAAATATCATAATATGATAATTCATTATTTTTGTTCTATCACTTCCGTCAGTTCAAACGAATAAAGTTACGTTATATAACATTTATTTCGGTACGTAATCGACGCTTAGATACGTTAACGAATCGTTAATCGCGGGAGTTAATTAATCGCGCGAACCAATTATCGCTAATTACTCGTAGAGGGATCGTGTCTTCTTTGTCCTTGCAAATAAAAAGACACATAAGACGAGGCGCAAAACTGTCTCGGTGGAAGGAATGTCGAGTCCGACATCCCTTCGATGCCGTGTTCATTAATCAATAAGCACCTGAAAAGGATTTCTCGAGTGATTACTTAAATCCATCTTTTATTATATCGTTTGCGTTTGCGTCCATCAGTCCTGCTATTAATTATATTATCGCGAAATGTAAAGGAACGTAAACCGCGTGCCGTGGCAAATCCAATTACATTACTCCGGCTGGCTGTTTGAAGTATTAAAGAAGCTAACACAGTCGAATGTATTTTCAAACGTACTTTTGGCGCAAAAGAAATTATTTTGACACGCAGGAAATTGAAACGCAGCGTAAAAACAGGTAGCGTCTGGATAATTAAATTCAGTGCCTCATAATTTTCACACACAATTTTCGTGGCCATTGGTATCAATGGTACATTCCCGCGAACACACACATGCGCTCCTCGTGTATCCTCATATTTTTCCATGAACAGAATATTACAATAATAATCTCTCCCCTCTTGTACGCGATTGAAAAACAAACCGCCACCGCGATCAGAATTTAAAATAGGGACGATAGCCCTTTAACAATCGGTAAATATGAATAACGCACACGTGACATACGTGACAAGAGCCGCATTTCCAATAAATTGAAGCAAATTAACACTTTATGGCTATTGATACACTCCTCCCCCGTGGTGGGATAACTTGAGAGTCTCGCAGTAGTGGCAGTAAAGTATATTTTGTTCTAAGAATATTCCCTTAAGGATACAAAAGTGCAGTGTAGAAAAGTAGAACAAAAATGATCAAAAAATAACCCGGAAAAGTATCGAAAGAATATGCATAAATGAAACAGGGGGAAAAAAGAAAGAGAGAATTGAAAGAGAAACAAGAGTATAAAGGAAAGAGAGGTACAAAATATTTATAAGTAAAAGCACGTGAAAGAGAGAGAAAGAGAGAGAGAGAGAGAGAGAGAGAGAGAGAGAGAGAGAGAACATGCACGATTATTAAATGCATTCAAAGCAAATTAATTATTTGCATCAACAACATTTGTGTGTGTGTGTGTGTGTGTGTGTGTGTGTGTGTCGCGGTAAATTTAACAAATGTCACAACGAACGCTTTTTAAGCGCGTTGTACGCGTATATACTTAGATTCGATGATTTTGCAGAACAGGGAATTTCCCTGTAAATGGAGTGGACTCGATTAAAAAAATTAAGATAAAAATCTTTGTGCGATCCGAACGGAGCAAAATCACCGAGCTTCTTCCGCGACGCCTTCTTTACGCATGACTCGACAAGATAATTATGGCGCGTTCGGAGGTAACAGGAGGTCGAACATATATAGCTATCGGGGAGTATCGGCGTGGCTCAGTTTTCAATCTCGCGCGAAAATACGGACGAGGGAGAATAAATCCCTACCGCGTCTCCGCCGCGTCTCCCTCGCGCCTTCCTCCTGGTTCTCGCGCACGTCGTCTCCCGTCGATCTCCCGTGAGATACATTCACACGGTCCCGTTTTATTGTACAATAAAATTGTTATTATGTTTGAGTTTTAGCACTCGCGGAATGCTGCGTTATTTTCGCGAAAATAAATCCCGGGACTCCCCGAGACTCGCCCCCGTTATATTCTTTTTCGTTATATTCAGAGCCGTGCAGATTAAAACGCGAGAATTAACTTTCGATGCCGACTTTTTGAGTGCCGGGAGTTGAAAAAAAATTACGAACGTGGCATTTCGTAAGAAAATTGAGTGAGATACAGTCGAATCTCTCTCCTCTCGCAAAAATGGAATTACGGTCTGTAATAAATTTATCGTCTCTTCAACCAAATCTTCTTCAAATATCTTGTCGTCAGTGTCATCATTATTACTAATTATTGTCGCCGTTGTCATCGTTGTTATTAATTATCAAGCTTGAGATGAGAGAAGAGATAATATATATATTATTCGATAACTCAAGGGGAAGTCTGCTAAATGTAGTTCTGTTACATCTTTTTTTATTTTAATTTTTTTGATTGATCGCGTATAATAATTGTGCAAACAAAACGACATATAAATAAAATGTGTCACGAACTTTTCGATGAAACACGAATAAATAATTTTTTTTAATCGCAATATATATATAAGGTACTCCAAAATTCTGTGAAAACTAGAACTAAAAAATATTTTTATTGAAGCACGGCAGCTCGCTCTTTCAGTGGTCCAGCTAATTATATGGTTGTTATATTTATCAAGCTGCCATAACTAAGCTCATTAAAATAATTGCGATCGAAAATAAAATCGTCATCCTCATTTAATTCAACATTCATCGACGCTATTTCTCGTTTCTTTATCCCGACGAACTGACACATTTTCTGTTAATAACAGAAAATGAAAAACAAGAAAATAAATAATTAATTCGCAATTAATTTTAAAACGCCGTGCTGGAAAAATTGTTATTATTATCTTTTTCAAAATATGTCTTTTAATAAATCGACAAAGCTTCGCGAATAATATTTTTTCATCATTTTAGAAAAATTTGAAAATTAGAAGACGCGGAAAGGTGCGAAGATTTAAAACTGTCCGTGTAAAGGCACGGAAGGTTAAATTCGTGATATCGAGGCAAATTCGTGATTCTAATCGCAGAGGTCTTTTTCGCGCGCGCGCTGATTCGTTCGAGCGACACGGCGCTCATTAACGAACGTTCAAACAACTCCATCATCTCCGGATAAGGAATAAGAGCAGAAAGTTACGTGGCTGAGAGCCGCGCTCGAGCCCGGTCGGGTCAGCGGGGGAGGGGGAGGGGGCCCTTACTCTCTTCCGAGCCCTCGTATCTCCATCGAAATTTGCAAAATGTACATCAATACCGAATCCGGCCTTCCCATTCGCGCATTGTTTCGCTCGAGCCTGCTTCCATCCGCCGTTTTTCTGCCTTCTTAACTCGGAATACAATAACGCGAATCGCGCTTCACGGCCGGCCTTACGTTTTAGTTAGTGGCTTTTTAGACAGATCTCGTTAAAGTTAAACTAGTCCGAGAAATTTCTGATAATTTGCGTGCACCTCGTTAGGAATCCACGCAAAGTGGAACGAATCTCTCTTTCTCTCTCTCTCTCTCTCTCTCTCTCTCTCTCTCTCTCTCTCTCTCTCTCTCTTTTCTTCTTTTCTAATGATACGAAAATAAACGATAAGAATAAGCCCTATTAAAGATCGAGCGACTGGTAAAACAAAGAGAGAAACTTTGATCGCGAAATCGCTCGCTACGCAGTTTGCATAACAAATATTGCGTCCATACCGAAAATGATATTTTTTTTTTTTCGTCATTTTTAAGCATGAATAACTTTTAATTACATCGCGACATAAATTGTTCAACGTAATGGCAAAATGTAAGTAAAGTGATTTACTGTCCTGTTTATAATACGAAATGATAAAGAACGATAAAAATAGTCGAATAAATTTTTGCAAAATGTCAAGATTTCTTTTACCTTTTAGAATGAAAATGTCATGCTACTCAGTTCAGTTTCGGATAACGGAGGCGGTAATTGGCATCGAAAAACGAATTCATCGAGTTATAACGGAAATATCATCCGGAAAGTCGCGCGCACGCTTAAGACAACGAGAGGCGGGGGGGGGGGTGATATTAATTTCCAAATTTAATTTTCCCCGGGAAACGAGACGCCACGCGAAAAATCTATTACGCACGCCCGACTTACTCCTTCACGCGGAAAATTACACCTCGGCTGCCGGCCGAAAACGGGACTATTTGTGTACATTAATTTAATCGGATGTCATCCGTCAAAGTATTTGATCAGTGCATCGAAACATCAGCGCCGCTGGCTGGCTCGCCGCTATCTGTCACTGTCATAAATATTAAACTAGCACGTGGACGGCCGCGCGTGCTCGCAGTACGCAGTGTTGGCCCGTTTTAATTAGGTTTGCGTTACTTGATTAATTTGCTTTCAAGAATTTTTAAAGCCGAGCCGGATCGGGAGCGTCAGGGCTTTCGGGGGGGGGGGGGGGGGGGATCCGTCGGGGAAACCGGGAGCCGCATTCCGGGGCACACACATCCCGATGCTAATGATACACGGACGAGCGCGTGCGTTCCTCGGCCGTCGGGATGCGCCGATACAATTTGGCTTCTGCAGGATTACGGGGAAGAGGGGAGAGGAGGATGGGAGCCGAAATGAGCTCGTCGGACGCTAATTCTGTATACAGTCGCGCGCAAAAAGACGGACGGCCACCGTAGGCGGTGGCTTAACACGCGCCCGTTTAGCGCGTTAACGAACGCCCTCGCCCCGAACAAAATAATTCCGATTCGAAACGTAATTCTGATGTTAATTGTTCCCATCAGCAGATTTGCATTCGATAATTTCGAGTCGCTCATTAGCTCGCTGCACCGGCGCTCGAAGGGCCGGCTGACTGCAAGTAATGCGAATGGAAGAGGAAGGAAACGGATGAGGAAGGGAGGGAGAGAGAGAGAGAGAGAGAGAGAGAGAGAGAGAGAGAGAGAGAGAGAGAGAGAGAGAGAGGACAGGAGAGGGAAGTGCAATGTTGAGCACACAGACCGTGTGCCATAAGAACTTTGCCCGGTGATAAAAAGATCGCGGCTAATAGATCAAGCTAATCCGACGCTAGCTAATTTGTAACCTGAAGCACATATCTCGCTTTCTGGCAAAAAGCATGGGAATAAGGATTATACCGAAGCTCCCGTGGCCGAACTGGCGAGCCCCCACTCGCTCCCGGAGAATAGGAAGATTCGACCCGCGGAAAATGCCCGTTATTTTTCGCAATAACAATCTCTCGTCACTGACAGAACGAAGTTACCCTCCCGTAAGTATACTACGGCCTCGGATACGAATTAGCCTGTTTTTTCGATTGTAGATTTACGAACAGGTAATTTTACGAGTCAGCGAGGATTTATAATGGTGTGAAAAATCAGGACACCTTCCAATTGGAATTTTTATAACTTCGGAATTCCCAAAACATCGCGTTTATTGCGTTAAAAAAATATTGCATTTATTGCATTGCAGAGAAGAATATCGAATTTACAACACATTTATAGTCCACATTGTTAAATTAACTCGCTGCATATGAGCGGTGTGTGTGTGTGTGTGTGTGTGTGTGTGTGTGTGTGTGTGTGTGTGTGTGTGTGTGTGTGTGTGTGTGTGTGTGTGTGTGTGTGTGTGTGTGTGTGTGTGTGTACATATATAAGAATCTCTCCAATGTGTATAAATATAGTCATGGAGTTCTGTATTATGACAGAATAAGTAACAACTATGAATACGTTACTGTCACAATTAATGTCACGATTATCCATGTTACGATAGATTATTATCCCGGCTGAATTTCCAAAAGAATTTTAGAACTCGCTTAGTTGAACCACGCACACTAAGGCATCCCCTGGAATAAATTCATATCGATCGCGAGCGCACCGTCTAATACGAATAATTTCGCAAGTCTAATAAAAGTCACCCGCATTCTTTCACATACTCGCCACAGAAATAGCATCTCCTCTTTGCAGCTTTAAGGCTCTTTTATGGAAAAAGTGACGAGACCGTGATTAAGAGTGACGACCGCGCGTTCTCCGGATTATTTCGAGTGACTCGAGAGTCGGAGTTACCGCGAGCTTGGTGGGAGGAAGAAGGGGGAGGAGGCCCGAGAGAGCAAGTCGCGTGGATACGAGGGGGAAGAGGAGGAGCGGCGGGCAATAAGTGTCGGGCGCGCGAATAACGTAGCGAAGGGAGAGGAAGGGCCAGGCCACGTACCGTTCCTGGGGCTAATATGGTGTATACGCGAGAGGGAGGGATGAGAGTATACGAAAGCGCGTCTGTGATGTTAACGTGTGCGTGTGGTACCGTGCACGAGGCTCGCACGAGGGTCGCGCGCGCGACGGCTGGGGAAGGTCAGAGAGGATCAGGGGTAAAGTGGCGGCGGTGGTGGCGGCGGCGGTGGCGGCTTCGGCGGTGGCGGCGGCGACGGCGGCGGCGGCGGCGGCGGCGGTGGCGGCGATGGCGGCGATGGCGGTGGCGGCAGCGGCAGCGGCAACGGCAGCGGCGGAGCTGTATCGATGTCCGGGCGCGTTCGCCACCGCCGGCACACACGTTGGCAGTATCCTGCGAACGAGTGGCACGCTGCTTCTCTCTCTCCGGTCTCTCTCCAGGCCCTCTCCATCGCCAGGACTATCGCCGTAGCCGCCGCCGTGGCCGCCGCCACCTCCGCCACCTCCGACATTCTCCTCCACCTCGCCGCGCCGCCACCTCGTTCAACCACCAGCTTCACCGGGATTCGACCTCCCTCTCCTTCACTCCCCCCCCTCCCCTCGTCTCCTCCTCCGCTCTCGCTGCAGATCTCCGCGTGCGACTTCGCGAATCATCAATCGCCCGTGCAAATTCCTCCGTCCGTTTCCGCGTTGAGAACGTAACCCCCATTAAGAAACGCGACAGACAACCGCACGCGTATCTTGCACTTGAGAGCGAGAGCTTGACGCTCCTTAAAATGCGTAAGACGATTCGATTAAACGGTACTCGAGGCCCGCGCGCTCGCGCGTTGAAATAATTTTATTCTGCTCCCCATCGTGATTCGGGGGCTCTCAAAACCCCTCTTCCCGAATATCTCGGCCGCATTCTTCGGAGCTGCCGTGATCTAAGACCCTCCCGCGCTTTTCGCGAGTTCGAGCTCCATGCCCCACGCTACGCCACGCTACGCCACGCCACGCCACACCACGCTACATCACGCCACGCCACGCCACGCCACGCCACGCCACGCCATGCCACGCTACGCTACGCCGCGGCGCCGCGCCGCGCCGGGGTCGTAAATGTTTTCCGCCAAGATTAATCGTCCGGAGGGGAGCGAACGAGAAGATCTGCCTCGTCGAAAACGAGAATGTGGCTTTGATCGTGGAAATAATCTCGATCAGCCGCTTTCTTTTCAGTTTTCTTTCCCCTTACCCGATCTTTTTTTTCGGAGGCTTCCCAACATGCGATTAAGCGTGCGATATCATTATTGACAGCCTCCTCGAGAAAGTTGGAGAAATTATTTACGACACATATATACGTGTTATCGACGCGTCCCATTTATGCTGGCAAAATATTTATACCGTTTATTTGTATATATCTTGTATTTGTATTTGTTTGTATTTTTTTTTTCGTACTACATATTCAAACGATTTTCTGCGATTATTTTATTTTTAATGTTAATGTATTTACTAAAGCTGTTTTAAACAATTAGAATTCACTTCAAATGATTTATAGTTTATTTACAGTATATTAAAGAAGATTTATAATTCTATTAACAATTTTAATAAATAAATAATACCTTCACAAAAGTAAAAATACATAATATAAGTTAAAACGTTCATACGTTAAAATATATGGTATAAAAATTAAATAGAAATTAAACGGAATTTTGCTTTAAAATCTAAGTTAAATCTAATTATCTAAATTAGATTTATAGTGAATAATAATAACAGTAATTTAATAAATAATAATTTAATATATCAAGATGTGAAGAATAGATTTTTAGAAATAAGTGAAAAATAAGATAAAATATATATTTTGAATAAATAATATTAATTTTGATTGTTTATAATTTATATGAAAAAGTTAATATTATAGAAATCTAAATTTGAAGAGAAACGCGTTGTTGGGCCAAGTTTAATATTATATTATCATTACATTTTTGAAGTATAGGGGAATATCGTCGATGGTTTAAAGGCGTTTGTTCTCAGAAGCCGCATTGTTTTATTTATGTATGTCTTATAACATGTATTCGATATATCTGTGAACAAAATTTTCTTTAAACTTGAAATGCCGCAGCCCTATTAAGGCCGTGGAATATTCTAAGAAAGTTTTAGAACTGCGCGAACTGTATCAAGTGGTCTTGAATTCTTAGCAGCCAATTATATTCTGTTCTACATTGTTAAATTAATTCTACAAGAGCATTATACCATAGCGAAAATATTCTGTAAGTACAGAAAATAAAAGATATATATATGTGTGTATGTGTATATATGTATCAACCGCATTAAGCTAATTGTTATTTTATTAACTCAACAAAAAATTAAATTAAAATAAATGTCTCTTAAATATCACCGTAATTTCACTATTAAATAGATACAATTCACGTTTATAATTTCAAATAAAGAGCGTTAAAGAGAGGGAAAATTGGCATAAATTTAAGAGAACTTTGCTGTCGCGCATCTCGACCTATATTTAGATATTATTTGTAATTCTATTAACAAGAATTAAATTTAAAAGAAAAAAAAAAAACCGATATATCTTAAACATCACTCTAATTCCATTATCGCGGTTGTATTTACGCTTGTAAATGTTAAAGATATGCCGCGGAGAGATAAAATTTGCGTGAGCTCGGATTTGCTGCCGTATATAAATGAAATATTTCTCAGGTTTGTGAGATTATACGCCCTGAGATAACGCCGGAGCGAGATGCCGGGCTCATTCTCGCGTCCTGCTGCGGAAGAATAAGTTTCTCCAACACTGTCGCGGACAGTTTCTCGCATCTCGGCGTGGCGAGGAGGCGGCTCGCGAAGCGGAATCTGGTCGTTTGTCGCGGACGCAGGCCGCGGTCGCCGGAACTGCTATCGACGGCAGGATGTTCGATAGCCAACCCCCTTGCCCTCCCCCTTCCCCCAACTTTCTCCCGCGACGGTCAACGTATATACTTCACGCGTGCACATAAAAATGTGTAAATAAAGATGTACATGTAGTTTGCATATAAAAAAAAATACATTCGCGCGTTACGTGTCTCTTGACTCGACGGCTGGTATCGCAGAGAGACACACGCATATCGAATTGAACGACGAGAGAGAGAGAGAGAGAGCAACATCGAGAGAAATGACGAAAACGGCGAAAACACGCTGAATGCTTCTTGGCAGCCGCCGGAGGAACATCTTGTTCGCAATTTTCTCGCGGATTATCTCCGCGAAACATCGGGATGCGCGCAGAACACGTCGCCCCCCCCCCCCCCCGAAACGGATTCCGGATGATCGGGGGAAGAAGAGAGGGAGGGACACGGCGGAGAGATGCCACTTGGATGTCGCGGGGAAGGAGCCGGGGGTAAAGACGGATGTAGGGACTTATTCCCCGGGGGAAAATAGACGAGCGGAAATTCGTTTCCTCGCGGAGAGTCCGCGCGTTTCGCGACGCGTAACGAGCGTAATTGCATAGTGGAGAAAAGTGTAGGAAAGCGAGAAGAAAAAAAAAATAACAAGGAAAAGCAAAGTAGGAGGGGGAGGGGGGGGATTGCGAGGGCGAAGGATATCGCGCCAGCCAGGTGATTGGAGATACGCGATTGCCGCGAAACTGATAATAAATAGGGCGGCGGAATTAGATTAATCGTCGCTTCTCTAACTTACTTTTCCGATCCACCGGTCGATTTCCCCTCCGGGGTACCGCTCGCCCGGGCTCATTAGGAGCTGTTTAGTTGCGCAAGAATTTCCGGAAGTTCACCCCCCCCCCCCCCGTCTTCCGCCGTTGCTTCGAGTTGATATCGGCCGCGCTCTTCCAGCGACTATCGTTTGCTCGTTAACGATAATGCTTCCGAGTTTAGAGAATACAAAAGTCCGTAGTACGAGCAATCAACTTACGTTTCAAACGTTCCACGGGAACTAATGGGAACCGAATCGCCTGCGACTGGGAAAAGCCGGCTGGGACGAAGCAGGAATGAAACGAAGAAAGGAAACGGGGGAGACGGACGGGGGGGGTGTGGAAGGGCGGCCGGGACGGGCCCCGACGTTTCTCGATTCGCTGGCAGAACAGCCATTGCATACAATTAACTCCGAAAACATAAGTTTCTCGTAGCCGGAGCGAAGAAATCGCTCGGCCCTCGATCGCTTCAGGCGTGGCCCGAGGAAGGCAAGGCGGCCCTTTTGCCCGATGGTAACGTTTTGTCGTTACGGCGAAAGGGAGGGAGCGAATATCCGAGTAACACGCATCCGAAAAAGATTCCTTTCTTTACTTTCCTCTAATGAATAATCTCCTCCGGCTGGAAAATACGTTTCCCTTTCCATCCGATTTGTCTTTCCGCGCTCCTCCGAGACATGCGGGACATGGGGAGAGGAGGGGGGGGGAGAGTGAGGATCAAAAATCGGAATCTCTTCGACCGCTTAAAAAAGTAACGGGGGGGGGAGGGGTGACGAAGGTCCACCGGACGCGTCGACGGAAAAATAAATCGTATTACGTCCCGGGAGTTAAAATCCCCGATATTCCGCCATATCTCTCGGCATCTGGAGCGAGCCGTGGCGGGGAGGGGGAGGGGGTGAGAAAGCCGCGCGCGGATCGGGTTAAATCTCCGAGGTGGGCGAAAACTTTGCCCGCGCCCGTTTCACGCCGCATCCGATCCGTCCCGGTGAAATACTTTTAATGCGTTTAACGCGCAACTTTCGTCGAATAAACATATTCCTCCTCCGGGGTGTACGCGTCCTCTCTCGCGTCATTACCCGCGGAAACGAAACTTTCTGATTCTCGCGCCTGGGGAACGCCCGGGCCTTTGAAGCGCGGCGCCGCTAATTACTAACGGCCATCATTAATACAGGCCAGGCACCGGTGCTTGGCGCTCGCTTGACGCGCGGCATCAAACGAAACCTTCCTCCGAAACCTCCGGGAGCGAATCGGCTGCCGGAGCACGGCCGAGAAATAACACTGTCCGGTCGTCGACGATCTCGATCGATCGATCGATCGATCACCCGTTGACAACCCGTGGCCGGCGAAAATGTTGCGGCAAACAGTCCCTTTTAGTACTCCGTAATTGGCTCTCTCGAAACGCGCCCCGCTAAACGAGCCCCTCTTATTTCGCGCGCCGAGGGGCGCTACGGGGGATTTAAAGTATTAAACGTTAATAATTTCATTAGTAGATAATGCCCTATGAGCTCTATGAGCGCGTCGATATATCGATCGTCGCTGTGTACCGTAGTTGGAACAACAAAAGCCGATACATCGGCTTTTAGGTATTACGAGCGGTGGGGTTAATAGTTTCGTGTACTATCCGGAAGGTCGACCTCCCCTACGCGCCAACCGAAACTATAAACCTCTACGAGTTACCAAGACACACGAGCTTTTGTCATAGTTCCCCCATTAATTTTCGATTAAAAGTAGCGAGAGCGTATATATCGCAAAGCGTAATCTTTTCAGGTTGAAAAATGAGCTCGTTCCAATTTGACCATTTTTCATTATCATTATTATCCTCATCGACCCTTTGCTAATGAAAGGACAACCCTTCGATTCGGACAGATTTACTTATGAGTTTTTCGGAAACCGAATTGATTAATTTCATTAATTTTTTCATGAAATAGAAAGTAGATAAAGTCGGTGAAAATACAAAGATGTATAATTCGAGATGTGTAAACTGCTCGAATAAAAAAAAAAAATCTAATCAGATGAGATTTAATAAACTCGAACTTAAATTATTTAACAATTTCGAATCTAAGATGTCCAAATTATATATATTGACAATATTATAAATCATGTAAAAAAATAGTGACTATTTTTTGAAATAAGAGTACATTTTATTTCACATATGTATATGCGCACTTGATTTTACAACAATAATTATGTTGTCAATTAAAAATTATGTTATTTAACAATTTAATTCAATTTGTTGCCAAGATTCGATAAAGATTCGATATACTAACTTTAATGTTTTATTAAAATAAAGAATTGATAAAAAATTAATTCTAAAATCATATTTAATACAAGAAAAAGATATTAATTTAAAAAATTGAAATAGTTCACTATGATCGCTTTGCTCTGTATTTTTAGTATCAAAACTAAAAAATTTAAAAAAAATAAAGTTGATCTGTCAATTTGACTTCTATGAATGTATAAGCGTCTATGTATGCGTGTGATGAAAGAAAAAGTTATGAAAATAATATAATTATCGTAATTTAAAAATATATGAAAAAATAATATTTAATAACACGAGATAAATAACGTTACCATACTTACTGGACAAACACTCGATTTATATTAATTTATATCAAAATATCAATAATTTTATGTCGAATAAGACATTTTTCCTCTTCGATAATGGCTATTTTAATTCGCGTGTATAAAGTTGCTCGTTATTCGTGACGAGTAATCGATATGCGCCTGATCATGCGATAATTAGCCGAACAAAGAAATCCTTTGCCGCGCTCGTTTCCCATCGGCATCAAGTGCATCGATGGTTCTAACTGGGATCAGATAAGACAGCGATATTCCAGTTCAAATAAAATAAAAGAGAACGGATCGTGTACGATCCGTTGTCGCGATACCGCCCGTTCTCCATCGGCGCGGCGGCACCGGCAGTTCCGACCGTCGCGACGCGAAAACGGGAACGGCAAGCGGAAATCGGCAAGCGATTAAGCTGGATCCATTTACGGGGAGAATGCGGAGAGAAATTCGATCGCATGTGGCCAGGAAGCGCGCGAGTCCTCGACGAGTTCCGTGCTGATAGCTCGCAGCCGCGATAAACATCGCGCGGCACAACGAACACGCGGAAATCGCGTTAGCAACTAGGTTTATTACGAAAGTGCGAATTAACAATGGCGGCCTGCCGAATGAACCAATCTACGAAACTTGCGATTGCATCCTCCAGCGACGGAAGGAGAAACCATCGGCCTTGCCAGGGACGCCGATGTTGAGGGGCAAGTAGGGACGGGACGGGGGAGTAGAAATGCACCACCAATGAAATTACGAATGTCCGTATATTTGACCTTAGTAGTAGTGTGAATAGTAATAAAAATAATAATAATAATCGCGTCGTAATCATAGTACATCGCGTCTAACGATCGTGACGTTCTTCCTCTCGTAAGAATCTAGGAGTAATAATCGTAATACAATCGATAAATTGCGATAATTATTACTATACCGTAAAAAAAAAATCATCACTACCATCTTTGGGAGACAATGCGTAAAGAGAAAGGAGGGAGAGGGGGAGGGGAGGGAGGTAAGGTAGCGAACGTCGTGGAAACTTAAGATTAAGGGGTAGAGAGGTCGGGTGAAGAAAAAAAAGGATGGAAAGAAAAGGAGGGAAGTTCCTTCGTACAAAATTAGTTCGCAGGTCTAGGTTTAAGATAATTAATAATATTACTATCATAATATTATATCCAAACTCCTGCCAATCGTAAATAACCGCCCGAAAGGTGTGTATTTGCCAAAAGTCACTCTTTTTTTTTCCTCTTTCTCTCTCTCTCTCTCTCTCTCTCTCTCTCTTTCTCTTTCATTCATTCGTTCTCTCGTTCTCTTTGCATTCTCTCCCTTTCTTTCGTTCGGTATTATACCCCACTCGTTCTCTGTCATCGCGTGATAAAAAGCTTCCTCCATTTAAAAAGCAGTCTTTCGTAGCACTATGCTCGGAGCTCCGCCCCTTTCCGTGCCTTCTCGTTAAACGGTATAAAAAATGTTTCGCCGCGAGCGGGATTACACGTATACGCTAACCAACCGGCAACCTCCAACGAGTCTCAAGACGGCGTGCGGCACCTAACCGTCGAGGGATATCGCTACTCGATCGAAGATAGAAATTTGTCTCTCCATGCGCGTCGCGTAGAGCACGTCATATATTTATTTACTTACTTACGAGTAAATAAACGAGTGTACAAACGTTATCTCTGTGATTTCTGTGAATTTCCGATTTCGCTCGCAGATGGTCGCAGTCGCGTGACAGCTTCCGCTTTCGAAAAAGATGCAGGACTCTCCGCCGATCATTCACAAGATCACTTCGGTCACTCGCTTTTGAACGACGCGAACGACGCGATAGCGGGGATATGTCAACCTGATGATTACGCTGTGGACGAAAAGAGACATCCGCCGGGATATATCGCTCGCTAATATTTGCTATTTTCTTTTCTGCTACGACATGCTCACGTCACGCTCACGTAATCGCCTTGTCCGAAGTAACACAGACATTTAGCCGGATAATCTTGGCACCCTTAAAGTGCAAAATGTTTTTGCCGCACTTGTTCCGAGATCACGTTGGTAATGTCGATTGAATGTCGTTTTCGCTACGATTTCTAATGTAACTCGATTCGCGATATTGATAAAGATCCCTGCGCAAACATTACGTATACTGACTGCGTGCACGCTCGAGAAATTCCGATATCGTGGACAACGTGAACGAAGGACTCGCGTTACTTGGGAAATTGAAAACTCTTTCGCTCCGTTATTAACGCCGTAAGCCGGCTTAAATCGGCCAAGAGTAATCCAACATCAATAAAACACAGCGATATAATGATTACATTAAGGATTCCCTTTTAAATCGGAAAAGTGTGTCTTCGAGATTATATGAGATCAGACTGTAATAACGCTTCGGAAGCGGAACAGCGATTCGCGATCGAGGAACGAGCAGGAAGACAGAAGGGCAGGATGCTCTCTCTTATGCGCGCGTCGTCTCGCTAAGGCTTACAAATTTCTTACAAAAGCTGAAGACTTACGCGTTCATTCATATTTTTACGTCACGATAAAACGACATCACGACAAAAGGGTCGTACGAATGTATGTCTCTCGTGATACGCGGTACAAGGGAAGGATACACGTTGTGTCAAATGTAAAAAAAGAAATTACTCAAAAACGTGAAAACATTATCGTGGGGGGAGGGAGGGGGGAGGGAAAGAAGAAAGAGACTCGGTTATTCACGTCCCGACATCGTGCGTCATGAAATCCCTACGGTATAATTAATCTATTATTTGTAAAAATGCGACTCGTCCGTCGGATGTCTACCCGCGTTATTTCACCTCGCGTCATCGTCATCGTCGTCGCGCTTACCCGCTACGCACGAGCGGGAAGAACCCCCAGCTTCTATAACTATACAATTAATTAACGTTAGTAATTACTCTCACTTAATTCTAAGTTTATCATGATATCGCGTCGTACGTAACGATGTTGTCTCCGTTATTCATGGCGCCAGCCTGTCGTAACGCGTTCGTCCGGCTTTTGCTAGAACGTCGCTACGCGTTTCGTTAAAACCACACCAGAACTTTTTCACTAAGAAATCAACAAACTTCGACAAGAAAAGAATCACGATTTCGAGCACTGTACGAGCTCCTTTTTCTTTCTTTCTTTCTTTTTTTTTTTTCTTTATTCCTCGAGATCTCCTGCTCATTATACGACATTCACAATTCGGTTATCGGAATATATATCCTTGCTTCGATTTAAATAAGGAGTCTCTTAGCATACGGTCTCTTTTTCTTTTGTACAGACCGATATTGCACGAATTTTCCCACACTGAAAACAGTTGCACGGCACGACCGATCGACTATGCGATCGACGCGTCTCTGGTAATTCGTCAGCATTGTTCTTACAACTATCTACTCACAATTTTTTTTTTTTTTAGAAAGATCAGCACAAATGAAGTTCATGCTCTATTACATTATTCTAAATCATCTTTCGTATAAAACACTCTTAATTATTAACTATATTCATCAGACACAGTAAAATACACTTTGTTCGGTTTTTAATATTTGAAGTTCCTCGAGAATTAAGATATACTTTACGTATACATGCCAACGCGAAACAAGTACAGACTTATTGTAGTGATCGTAAAAGCGACAAATTTGTGTATTGAAACAAAGAGAGAGGAATACATAGATTATTGATACGATTTACCAGCGTGCAAAAATTCAATGTGCGCTCTTCCTCTTTTTTTTTTTTAAAGGAAGGGAAGAAAGGAGAGAAATTCGCTCTGCGTTTCGGCCGCGCGTTAGGCCGCACCGCGCAATCCGCAGGGCGAGCAAGTAAGAAAACAGAGGAATTTCTTGACGAGCAGATTCACGAACGTTAACGTTCCCGGTGTGCTTCGTAAAGGCAATCGAGTGCATCTTTGGAACCTGCTGTCGTACTCTTCGTCCTCTTCGTAGTCGTAATTATAGTTGTATGAAAGATTATGTGGATAATGATGAGAATAGTGACGATGACGCTGACGATGCTGTACTTGTTGCTGATGCTGATAAGAATGCTGGATACGGTGCACGCACTTCCTGGTCTCCAAAGCGCTGGGTCCTGGCAGTGAAGGGCGGGCGAGCGTGCGCGCCGATGCTGTATATCCCGATACACGCGGCGGATTGTGCGGCAACGGGGGTAATCGCGAGGATAATAATCTTGGGGCCAGATTCGGCCTCATTCGGGATCACCAGTTGGCCATGCCTGGTTTATTTAGAGTCATGAAATAGATCTGGCACGAACTACCACCCTTTGCCGACGAGAAGAATACCTGAAGGAGAAGCACGTAAAGTGATGGGATGTTATATGTAAAAGTAGGAGAAACGTAAATAGGAAAACATGATTTCTTATAAAACACGAGAGTTTGCTACGTTCTAAGCTATTAATTAGGAATGTGCATACTTGAGTGCCGTCACACCCACCTTATCGTTACGTTCACAGAGGAACTTGAGCCGTTGAGCTTTCTTGTGCATGAAAACACCATCGAGATGACCGCTCTCCACACTCCTAATTTCGATCGCCTTATTGCCCCAACCCATAATCTGTCCCGTGCCGATGTATGCGACGCTCGTAGGCATCTCGCCCCATTGAAGAACCATCGTCTTCGATACTCTGCCGTAAGTGTTTACGTATACGCCTTCGTTATCGTAGCAGAGTAACAATTGCATGCCATTACTGTTCGGCAACGCTACTATACAGTGCGGGCAAATGGGACCTTGGGTCTGCAATTCAAAAAAACAAACGATAAGATGTTATCAAACTTTAAAAAGATATAGATGCACATGTTTCAGCGACCTATAAGAAAAAATGATTGGAGAATTTTGTGATAATGTCTAAATATTTCAAATTTTCAAAATAATATATCTACTAATATTTCTTTGAAATTTTTTAATTAATCTTCATGATAAAATCACTGATAAAAAAAACTTGCTTATAAATATTTCTGAATTTCATAATCGTTGAATTTAAAATGTTTATCAATGTATGATTAAACTACAAAGCCCCTGTTAATATTCTGCTTGTGCATTGATTTATTACTGAGAAATTTTATCCGATTTCTCGAACAAAGAGATCGAATAAATCGCATCGCGCGCATCTATCTATCGTGAATAAAAATGTGATTTTCCTTACGTGTTTCGGTAGATAAATATCGTAAACTGTGGCAGAATCCAAATCGACCGCGTGAAATCCATCAGCGCTACCGTAAATAACCTTTAACCTCGAACCCTCCTCGACCGTAAGGTCAACCAGTAGAGGTCTGTGCGCGAGCTCGCCGAAAGATTTGAAGGCCATAAATTTGTGGTACGGCTTTGGCGCCCAAGCGTAAATCTCTATGGAATCTTTCAGCGCAATCACAAGAAACTTTATCCTCTCGTATTTCACTATTTTGAAATGCACTGCGCCCTGCAGATCGCCCACGTTGATCCAACCGTTACGTCGTTCGACTTGCTGCGAAGAAACAAAGAAATATTCGATATTATAACGCAGTGGACATATTCACAATATACAATATGCAATATACAATAAAGAGGAAAAAGAAAAGTTTCTTTCGATATGTATAAAACGAAAACTTACGTCACTGTGACCATCTGTTCGCAGAATCTTGCTCTTCAACCAAGAAAGATAATAGACGCGTACTCTGTTTTTCTTACCGCTGATGGTAACCAAAATATTTTGACCCTCGAGTACTTCCATTTGTTGAAAACGTCTCCTGTTGATCAATTGATAAACTTTACCCTGTCCACTCCTGTCCAATAACATCAAGCCGTTCTCGGTACCGATCAATAGATTTACTCCTGCAAAAGCGGTAGAAATCAATTGCGAGAGATCAAGATCGGTCGGTCGAAAAAAAATTCTGCAATTTAGTGTACGCACCCCATAATGCGGCGCAAAGGATTTCGCTATTGAAACGCTTCTTGTATTTACGTATTTCAGGCGTATCTGACGCTAAATCGTGGCTGGTGGGAGTCACGTTAACGTTCACGTGGGATTCTCTCCTCGCTGGACCGGCTCCGAATCCGAAAGTCAAGAAAGACCGCTGCTTCTGTTGAAGCGCAAACGGAGGAGGTGATTTCACCGCTTGTCGATACTGCAACAGAGATGACTTTGCCGTCTGAGAGAACTCCAGAGGAAGCGCGTCAAAATGCTGCCAGGCAAAAACTCTACTTCGCACGCAAAGAGATGTTAGAGAGTGACTAGAAGGACTTTTGTCATCAACCCAAATACCGCAAACACAATCAACAGAAAAGTTACAAGTCGCAGAAATGCGGAAGGTTTCCTTTCATTTTTTTTTCTCTTTAAATAGTAAAAAAAAAAAAAAAAAACATGCAAAAAGGATTGAGAGAAAAGATGAAGAAAAAATCAAGAGTAAACAAATCAGCCGAGTCAAATATGCGATCTACATAGCATTCTTACAAACAAATATCACCTCAATCGCAAATTAAAGCGTTTCTTCTTCACACAGGATAAACACAGGAAAAAGAATAGACATTCGCATTGTAAATAATGTACGCGTATCGAAGGGATGCATTTGGTAAGGATCAAGCAGAGTCAAAACTAGGCAACTCTCTGTTCAAAACGGCATTCACAACTGTTAGCTTGTTATTATGCCTTTGTGTTATTCTCGAGTGACACACTCAACTTGGGATTAAACATCCGCGTCGTGGAACAACGCAATTTATCCAGGGCGCGTCGTCGCACGTTTCACGGGGTGAGAAAACAAAACCCAGAGAAAGGACAGAAGAAGGAAGAGAGAGATGTGAGAACGAAAAGCAACGGTGGTCGCGGCCGGTGTTAAGAGTCTATCGTTTTATCGTGGTGACACCAAGAATCAAGAGAATAGAGACCCCACAAAAAACCAACCAAAAAAAAAAAAAAAAGAGGGTAAGATAAAAAACGACCTGCGCGTATACACAAAACTGGCATTCATTCTCGCGGTGCATAAGAAAAAAAGATCAAGACTTCGAGAGCAAAATAACACGACGTGTCCCCCCCCCCTCGTGATCCCTCTGTCCACGCTACTCGCGCGAGAACGCGAGGAGGAGGCAGAGGGGGGGAGGGGGACGGTAGTTGAAGTTTGTTTTTAAATGGATGAATAGATACTTACATTGTAATTAGTATTGGGATTGGAATGGTCAGTAGAGGGCCCTGCCCTTCGGGTTAGAGCTCCCGCGTGTCCCACAACACACAACATAATCCTGAATTAGTCACGCTGACAACCGTATAATTGAGAGACGTTTAATAGAGATCACACGTGAAACAGAGACATGGCGTGGTTCTACGATCCTACCGATCGTAATGTAAAAGCGTGACCGTATAAACCATTGCTTTTATTAATTTTTTTTTTTTTTTGCTATTCTATATACAAGCCTGATTCTCGATTCTACTGTCGCTATTCGCGATCTTTTTCACGTCTCTTCTTGCACGTGGATGGGGAAGTACGTGATCGGTACAAGCGTTTCTTGCGTATGTGCAACCCGTGCTTTCGAAATATTTTGTATTCTTGGTCGATATCCGATTCAGACATCCGACATCTAAAAATCAGGGAGAAACGGAGAAGAATCATACGCATCTCGCAAAGGAGACTGTTTCGTTCCCGTTGAGAGAAATGCAAAGTGCTTAAGGAAAACGGAAGCTGCCGTGTGTAAATTTTGTCTGCGATATAACGAATATCGGATGGTGCTGCACGAATCGTCGAATCACAAAGATTCTTTTGAACATCACTTCCGAGTATCGATCCCGAGCCTGATGGGAGATCCGAGTTAAAAGATAGAGCGCGAGTGATATTTCTGATTACTAGACTAGTGGTAACTTTCTCTCTCCTTCTCTCTCTCTCTCTCTCTCTCTCTCTCTCTCTTTTTAAGTTGCTTTTACCAGATCACAGGAAACACGACGACTTTGGAAATCGAATCGAAATGGTCTCCTCTAAGAGCTAAAATTCCCGCTAAAGTTGAACCTGGGGTTCCGCCGGTTCTCGACCTATAATACTGTACAATAAACGCAAGGCAATTTGCACGACTTTCGTATAGCTTCGTAATACACATAATAATTTTGCCTGTGCACATAAAAAGAAAACAGAGAAAAAAATACAAAATGAAAATACCGTCAAGATCTATTTACCAATTTGCTAAAGTTCATAACGAAAGGTGAGAATGCAACCTAAAGGAACGGAACAACAAGACTGATACGTATATAGTCAACAAAATGCACTTTTTGACTATCACGGACAATTAACAAGACATTGACACAAAGCATAAGCCGCCCCCTGTGCAAACCCTCAAACTTAAACACACACATATATAATATATATATATATATATATATATATATATATATATATATATATATATATATATTTGTGTTTTATGTAAATCACGCGCAGCTTGAGTTTCATCCAGTGATATATCATCCAGTGATTCGATATATCATCCGAAAATATGAAAGCGTCGAGCGAACTCGTGTCATTATCGTTGCCACTAGTCTGTTTCCAAGCCTGGCAAGATATACAGATTATAAATCGAGTCACAGGTTTGCGGGTAAACACAGTATCATACGCGCTACGTACCTATTTCGTACAACGTATGCTTAGAATAATCGATAATAATTGTACACATTATAGAAACGACGTTTCGACCCAATCACAAAAAAAAAAAGCATTACTCCTCGGACAATCCGATAACACGGAGAAAGGAAAGCATTCTCATTTGCTACTGAACGAAATGATAATCATTCTCAAGGTTCTCGGTCGTCAACGACGTTATACGTCACATCGCTCACAAGACTCACGCCTCGATGAGACATATATATATATATGTATAAATAAACGTATTTCGTATGAAATAAAAATAGAGTTGCGAAAAAAAAAAAAGTAATACATGCGCGCACTCGCACTCGCAACTGTCGCGTATTAAAGCTGAATCTAGATCGAGCAAAGAACGGGAAACAAACATGAATGAACGAACTTGCTTCAATAAGTAATACGTATTTGATGCGGATAGCCGAAATTTCCATCATCAAATACGTTCCACCTCTTGTCGGTACATCAAAGAAAAGGTGCGTTCATCCGCTTAAATTATTCGCTCGCGATCTTGCCAGTTTGGTTTCTGAATTCATCTTTAGATTCGCATCAGTGTGTGTGTGCTTATTAAAACTTTTGATTAATTACACGTCAAATTTCGCACGGATTCGCAGTTTGCGAATCTAAAACAGCTTCCCCAATATTTATTGAGATTAAGCATGTGCAAGTGCGCGCTTAAAAAAGAACGATGTAAAAAAAAGACAAGAGATACACATAGGTACAGGACGGACGGATGAATCTGACCTCCTCGCTAGTTGACTTGTCCTGTCGTTGACCTGGTGAAGAAGTAAGAAGATCCGGTAAAACCGAGCTGGGCCGTGAGCCTGGGGACGAATCCGATCTCTGGAAATCACTACCACCTCCGCTTCTCGAACGGTCACCCTCGCGATTCTGCAAACCAGCGTATTTCCATTTAGAAAAAGAGTGGCCAGTCAAGATAGCGAACGGAAGAAGGGAAATAGAGAAAAGACTCGATCGAGACTTGAATTCATATTTTATTATTTTCCGCGCAAAGTTCTCTCCTTTTTCAATCCTAATAATTTTGCAGAATGCAAAACTAACATGAAAGTTACTTTCTTTGCTTCGTTAATGGACTATTATGAATTCAGATCTTGATAATTGCGATATAGACGTAAGATAAAGAGCAAATTATGCTAATTAGAGAGGTAGAACGATTACATCGAATGTTAATATCAAGAGGCAGGGATCAGGGATCGATGGTCAACTAGGAAGTAATGTCAATGAAAACAATGAAGTTATGAAAGCGCGGATTATGTCACGAGAGAGCAAAAAAAAAAAAAGCAAGCAGAAACAATAAAGAAACAGAGAGAAACGGAAAAAACTGGCAAAAAATGCGAGAAAAGCTATGAAAGAGTAAACAAAGAAAAACGATGTAAAACAAAATAGAAATAACACGTCGAAGAATTTATTTCTCGACAGTGCATCTAAAAAGAGATTACGAGTTATCGATTTCTTCTCACGGACACGCAACAAGTTGTGTAACTTAGGTGTTATTCATCAGTACATAAAGTGCAGAATATGTAAAAAAGAGAAGGTAAAAACGCAGTCATGCAAACTGTCGATTAGCTGATATCGATCGTATCTGGTTTGTTTTTTTAAACTTATCTCATTAAATATAATAAACCGGGTATTCTACAATTTATCTTAATAACATACAAGAGGTTCTAATATTTATTATCCTAGAAACAGTTCGTCACGCTAATTTCTATAAACGATATAAATGCACAATCTCGACAGAATACATAATGAATCACAATCGCACAACACAAAAAAAAAAAAAAAAAGATATAAATATACACAATGATGAGCAAAACAAAAATAGAACAGATGATACACGATGAATAACATGTTAATCGTTTGCTGTGCTTCTATCGTAGCAAACTAGGCTTATACTAATTAAGCTAATAAACCGGGGGGATAACTGTCGCTTTCGTTTCGCGCGTCATGCGACGTTAACGTTTGACAGTCGCACTTCATCTTTTGAGTTTTCGGTTAACGTGAGCGTGAGATAAAGGTATCTGGAATCCAGTCCTCGATTCTCAGAGGGCCCTTCTCCCTTGACGCACCGTTAGCCTCTGATGAAATCCTCGACGATCGGGGAACAGACACAAAATTGTTACACGCGTCATGCCGGAAGAAACACATACAGTGACAAAATGAAGCATGCTTAGCACGTGCTGCAACACACGGAAGCACGAGATATGGTCGCTGTCTCGATGCGCAGATCTCGAACGAGGCACAACATTCGTACATCTCGCAAGCGTCATGCAAGACGATGCTCGTGATAACAGGCACAGGCCGTCGTACGGACGTTTACAAAGTGATCCATCGTCACTCTACGGATTTCCTGTTTCTCGACCTCCCCGAGACTGTTCTCCACCTCAACGTCGTCCTCCTCTTCTCCCAGTATGTCATATCTTTGTAATCTCATCGTCTCTCTCTCTCTCTCTCTTTCTTTCTTTCCTCATCTTTTTCTCTTGGTCACACAGGGTCACATGCATATGACATTAGAAATTGTATTAACACAAAAACGCACTCATACACGCCAGATCGGGCCTCGTCGACGACCAGATCGTTATTGTTACTCTCTCTCGAGCTCTCCCTCTCCCTCCTCCTTTTAATCTCGTCCTTTTTCTTTCTATTCTCTCACATTCTTTTTCATTCTTGGGACGCAAAGATTTGGCTCGAGTAATAGAGAATTTTCAAGAGACTGATACTCAAAAAAAAAAACGCGACAGCGATCATTATAATGTTATTAATTATGTGTTTGGTAGTATTTTAGTAATTTACATATTAAACTGTGTCATACTTCAAAAAGCTGGTTCTACTGTTAATAACTGTTCTATCGTTAAAAGTTCAAATTCTTGTTAGTAAAAATCGTGCTTCCAGAAAGATTAGAAGAAACTTATCTAATTGATATAAAGGATCCTCGATTATAAAGTTGATCGTGTATATTAACGTCAATTAATTGGGAATTAATAATTCTGCTCTACACAAAGATTTTAATTGAAATGCTGCGATAAAAAAGTTTATTGACGATTCTTATTTGAATGTTTCACTTTCGATTAATTCCGTAGATCTGATAGAGAAAGCGTCAAGTAGATCCGTGACGAGAGATCACGTTGGAACGTTAACGTAATCGGAGAAACACGTCTTTTACGACGTGTCATCACGAATTTGCAGCAGGTTTTTTTTTTTTTTTTTTTTTATTATTATTTTTTGCCAAATCCCGCGACGTGTCGTTGCGCCGGTGGTAACGACGTTGTCAAGTATCCCGAAGAAATTTCCATGCGGTTAATCCTCAGTTCAGTCCCAGATTTCGTATTTTCGTCGCCGTAGAGAAGTGGTGTCTGGCGTTTTTTCCGCATAGTACACATCACTCAGACAGTAGAGGACGAGGCACGTTTGTTGAGGACAAGGACACAGCGATGAATGGAAAATAGAGGAGTCTGAATTACCGAGTAGCAATTAATAATTCGACATCTCTTTCGTGTTGGCCATTAGTGGCTTCACGCGAAATCCCAACAACTGCCCATCAAACGAAATACTTGAAACAAAGCGTCGAAAGTTTATAAGATAGAAATGTCACGTAAGGGCAATTAATGTAAGGCCGCCAGGTGAACCGCCAAAACAACGCGCGTTTAACGCTACTCAGCAAATACATTTGCAAAAAGCCACTTGTTGATGAAGAGTGAAGGGAAGAGTGAATAAGATATCTCAGCAGCATCTCCCAGCGAGAATCCCCCATGTAAATCCTTAAGTAATAAGTAGGAATTAGTATTAGTGGTACTAATAGCAGTAATAGTGATAGTAATGATAGAACTGACAGAAATAAATATAATAGGAATGGTAGTGATAATGCTAGCGGAATTAGTGATAGAGGTTACGACGTATTAACGATATTTAACGCTGTACTTCAAAGATCCGATGTCGCTTTTAAATAAAAGTAATGGAGACTATAATCAAAGATCATATGAGAAATGATATTAATACTGCTAATATGATACTGATAGCACTAGTAATTAATAATAAGTATCGCTGCTACTTTTCTGATAAATCGTGAAAATGAATAATGACACAGGGAAAGAAAATGCGCCTAAAAGTCGAGCGTAGCTGACTAGCTTTCTATGTGATCATTACGCCGCTGGATGTCGAAAAATCAGTCACGATTGTCTCGAGAGGAAACGTGAAGAGTCGAAGTGTCCACGAGTATCGAATAGTTTGGTTTACAATTAATGAAATATTCATGATATATATTTACAAATGAATTAGCAATTGACGATGAACAGTGTGTATGTATATATGTGTAATAAATGAATAACTCGATGGACACTTCGAAGATACGTTCTAGGGATGGACGAGGGATCGGGGAAGATAACAGGCAAAAAATGTCAATATAAGGTAGTAAGAAAGGTCTCTTTCAGGCAAGCACACAGGCAGGACTCGCGAAGGTTTCTCGCGACTCGGACTGGCGACTCGCAGGACTGACTCGCTTAAGGGACTGACCTGGGTGACAATGGGGCTGTACTCGCTGGCCGTTGTACTGGCCGTGGACTTAATCGTTCCCGCATCGTCGACTACGGCAGACGCCGTAGCATCCGAGGGTCTACAACTGCGTCTTCTTGCGTTCTCGTCTTTATCGCGTCCGAAATCGTATCTCCTCGCTTCGTGCCTACTACCGAAAACAATTTCGCTCTCGGTCTTTTCTCTCCTGGGCCTCTGAGGCCCATCGCGGCACAATGAGAAATCCGTTAAGACCGGTTCCCCGGAGCTGAGGGCGCCGCCCTTCTTACCAACAATACCGGCGACACTTATCTCGCTTCCGCGACGATTGCCACTGGCGAATATACTAGATCTCGAGGAGTCCGATGACTTCTGCAGGTACGCCGAGTGTCGCGCGGACGGGAAGAAGTCCGAATTCTCGCGGCGAAAGGCACGCGCAAAAGCGCTCGATGCATTTCCCAGTTTCGAGTCGCTCTCTTGCCGCCTGTGAATCGGCTTCAATTGCTGTTGCTTTTGATGATGGTGCTGCTGCTGCTGCTGCTGCTGCTGCTGCTGCTCGTGTTTCCTTCGGGCTAACTGCTCCTGTCTCTTGAGCGTTCTTTCGCTAGATGAAGAGGAGCGATCCTCGTTGGATCCGGACTTGCTCGTCTGACCGGCCGCTTCTTGCTGATGCTCCTGTTTCATTTTATCCAACTTTTCGTTAAAACCCTGAAAGAAGCGGGTGAAATCCCACTCCTTCAGGAGGAGCTGCTCATCTATTTCTGAACGCCGGTTGCCGCTAGCCGTTGCACGATCGTCTGACATCTGACTAAGTTTCTAGAGTGCGCGTACGATGGCGAAGATAATGGTACGGTGACAGAAAAAAAAACAAGAAAAAGAAATGCGTGCGATAATAACGTGATGATTGTCGGTGATGATGACGGTAATAGTGGTGGTGGTGATAGTGGTGTGGCAGTAATAGTGGTGTGATGTAATGGTATAATGTAATAAGAAACGACTATCTTTGCAGCGATAATGAATCTGTGGCAAAACTGGAAGTAATAAAAATTTCAATAGCAAATCTAGGATTATAAAATTGGAAAAAGGGAATGTAATGACGCGATATAGTCCATTGTGACTTCACCACCGCAGCAATGTAGTCTATCTGTAGCATGTTTGTCGTTCGTATATGATTGTGCATAGTGTATCGTACGACAGCGACAAAAGTACAGACACAAGGCAGTGCGCCATGGTGCTCGCTTGGAATATACAAAGTCCAATCCTGACGTAGAGCGAAACAATGAGGGTAGCGGACAAATGTCACTGAATTAGTCCCGATTATCAGTTACGTACATACATATTTACAAAAAAAAAGGTAAAAAAAAAAGGAAAAACAAATATGCAATCGCTTGCATTTCCTTCCCTTCGTCTATCCTCAGATCTGATTCAGGATGTATAATACAAGTCCAAGTTTTGATATATTGATGTTTGCGAGACGTCTAAGTAAGTTCGATAGGGAAGAAAACTTGTCGATTGCTTTACGCGAACTACTAAAACGTGATTACACAAAGTCTTTACATACCAACGGTATACGGAAATTTCAAGTTATACCGAAACAAAATATATCCGAATGGAAGAGAAGAGGTCTACGAATGTGTATTTTAGCTTGCATCGCAATCTTGGGAACAGAGGTACTCACTCGTTTCATGACTAGCGTACGATCTCCCGATTCTTCCTCATCGGGGGTTGGTGGGAGTGGACGATTCGGTGCCCCTCCTATAAAGATCAGACAAAGGCAGGATGTTAAATTGTAGCGCGTAGTGTCATTAATAATACTCCTTGGAAAGTGGCCTTTGTACCTTTCGGCTTGTCCTCATGATGGGAGTTTTGAGCATTATGCGAAGACGACGATGATGAGTCCGATGACGGTCTGAAAGGAGAAAATTCGGGACTGCAGCGATGAAAATAGAGATTGCAGGAACGACGTGATGGCAGATGAAGCACACGTAACGCGTCGCCGGTGTTGAGAGGCGAGGCGAGGCGGAGCGAGGCGAGGCGAGGCGACCAAGACGACCATATGACGCGAAATGTCGAAGCGTGGGATAGGCATGACGGAAGATGAAACGAAATGACATTAGTAATATTAATAAAACTGCAGCCGCGTCTTATTCTATTAATTATATCGTTAAAAGCATTAAACAAATGGCATAATGTTATGTACCACCATGTATTATTATGACTGGTTTCATTGGAAATAATTCGACGATACAAACAAAATGTATTGCAACTATTTTTTTTTTAATCTAAAAAAAAGTTTCATGTCTATCTGCATAAATCTTGATAAAAGAATTTGGATTTTATCAGAATTTTATTTTCAGAAATATTATTTTATGCAGAGAAATCTTCTGAAAAGTTAAAATTGCAGATGCAAAACACCAGTGTATCGCTGAATCAATATATATATATATATATATATATATATGCGTTAATAATAATTAATAACAACACGTAAGGTTTTATGGTAACGGATGACAATAATGGAACCTTAATATAACGAGCGCTATTTAAAACATTCCCAAAGAAAGGATTTGTGATGTTGAAATGTTATTTTATAAAGCGAAAAAGTCATTTACTTACAGCGGTTTGGGCGGGTCGCTGGCTAATAAAGTACCGTCATTTCTCAAATTGTTCCCACCAGCATCCTCGAGATCGTCATCACTGTCACTCTCAATCGATAGTGCCTAGAATGACAAGATGATATATCATCTTTAGCGTCACTTTCACACTCGTCCGTGCGACATTGATTTCTGTATTGTGTATTTTCTTTCTTTCTTTCTTTTTTTTTTTTAACCTCGAACTAGATGTAAGGCGATGTTTATGTGACTTATAGCAATAAGACAAAGAAAACGAAAAGTGATAATGTAACAACGAGAGAACAGGGATGCAGGCATAAGTGAATTTTGCTGCTGAAATAACAATCGTGGTCGCACGCGGTTCCAATCGCTTACTTGATCGAGAATACTGGAGGATTGCGGCATCTGTTTGTTGTTCTGATCATTACCACCTGCGGGCTGCACCGAATTCGATGTAGACGAAGCTGCAGGGCCCTTATGTTGCCTGTTTGGCCTTGGCGGGGCCTCGGGGCCCTGTGACACACCAAGCTCGATGAGTTGAGCAGCCAGTATCTCCATGTCCTACCACCCACACGCATACACGCACAACCCCGTTAGTCACTGTTCCGAGACCTTTGAGAATCTTTTGCTAGAAGCCACCATTGAATAGCCAACAAGGCAGCCAAATTAAGGCAGAAAGGCGAGGAGAAACATCAAGGAGAGCATAATGCGCTTAAGCTGCCGTTGCCCAAATAAAATTTAATTAGGTTGATTCCGAAATATCCTTGGCCAAATTTTAGAAATATATATTAATATTACAATACATTCTATCTTATTTTAAGAAAACCGGTCATGTAAACACGATCCAAAAAAGTGCTCTCCACCCAAATATAAATCTTTTTATATTGCGAAAAGATTCTGTAAAATCCGTGACAAATCAATACGAATGTAATATTCTTTATTTTTTGATCCTCCTTATAAATTGCTAAAGTTATAAAAAGAAATTTATCTCTTTAATAAATATTATTTTAATTCTCAAACATAAACAGATCGATAATATGTTTGATCATTATATCATGTATCAACATTTAAATTCTTATAAAATCAACTTATATTTCAATTTAATGAGGTGTTTTCATAAAAAATTTATCGAAAAAAAAAAAAAAACAACTCTATAATTTAAAAAGAAATATGTTTCTGGATCCATGCTTATATGACTTTTTATGTTGTGTTTATTTTTCACTTAAATTATATTTCCAATATAATATTTCCAATTTCAGAATCACTCTTTATAATGCTAATATGCCAACTCAAACGCAACACGTTTAACGAAATTTTAAATCAGACATATTAGTTAATAGAGATTGAAGTTAAATGTGACGTTGAATTAACAGTTTAATTTTTATATAGCACAATTAACTATCATTTGCAATCCAAAAGACGAGAGATATACGTTTTAATAGTGGAAATTTAATAGTGGAAAAATGTGGAAATATATTCCTCCATTAAAAAAAAATTTACTTTTGAAAATAAAAGTGATATTAAAAAGCTGTTTTCTATATCATATTCTATTTCTATTTACATATATTTTTTTGGGCAAACAAACAAACAAATTACAATTATAACATGTTTCTCATCATTCAAATTTAAAAGGATTATTCAGATTTTATTTCTGGTAGACCATTCTGTATGTCAATTGCTGTAAATATTGAACAAACACGTTACTTTTAATAAATTATATCATTACAATCACAAATATTATATTTCAATAATCCGATTATAGGAAGAACGATATATCTCGAAACACCAACAAACGTGTTGTGTATGTAGATCTAGAAATATGTACAATCTAGCAGATCCACTTAGACAGAATAAAAGCACAATATAGAACAAGGCAAATGCTCAAGCGAAGGAACATTAAGAGGATGTATTTGTTACTATAAAACGAATAAATTTAATAATCAATCAGTGCTTTTCGGAACACATTTTCTATCGATTTATATTCCGTGAATATTTAATATAAATATGAATAAATTTATATAAAAAAATTTATATCTGTAGAGAATTAAAGTTAGATAAAATTTTTCAACTTTATATTGATAGATAATATGTTATAATTTCGTTTCAAGAGAAATTACAAAGTTATTGAGAAGAAAATTATTACTCTATTCTTATATGCAATTATTACTGCATAGAATCATTAAAAGAATGATCAAAGGAACGTGTCCTCGTGAATAAATCATAGCAAAAACCTACATAATTCTTGCGCTGATCGTCATTAGTAAATCATTCGCATTACGCTATGCAAGCGTTAGCAGAAAAGCGATTTGTCAATATACATGTAAGAGAAAGAGAAAGAGATAAAGTGTGCGTGTCATCTTACCTCTGGCTTCTTCGGCGGCAGCTACGGTAGGTGTGAACATAGAAAAGAAATAAAAACCAAATACATTCCAAGTTCGAGTGCTAAGAGCCTCTGTGTATATATGTAGTAGAACGTGTGTGTATACGTAGTAGAACGCATCAGCGTGTACGCCAATGACGCAATAGCGATGTAAAAAACGCGTGCAATGGTTATGATAAAAATATATAATATATCGCAAGTATATGGAGAAAGAGAAAAACATACAAAGTGAACTATGCGTCATAAAAAGAATATATACTTGGATCGATAAATACAAAGTTTAAGGCAAAACTGCAAAGAAAAGGGAACGATAGCGTACGCCTTACTACAGATCTGATCATCTATACTTTTCGTTTATGTCTATTTATAATTGTCTGTATTAACAAAGTGTCATAGAAGGAAGGAAGATTAGTTCTTGATTTGGATCATTAAAAGAGATTGGAAGGATTCTAAAATGCGTGTCTATTCACAAAAACTTACCATAGGTTTAAAGACACTGTTCCTTTGAGGTTGTCCGCCAGATCCTCCCCCTCCACCAGCAGGTGTTTGATGATTAGAAGGTGGTGTGGATACTTTGTGCGGTTGTCGAGGATCGTCTCTAGGTGTCGGAGGTAATGGACGAGACGGTGGTTGCGGATCGGGTACCACTATTTGCAATTAATAATATATTAATAGTGCAAAAAAAAATTATTGGATATAATACAAATTCTTTGTAAGTCATTAAAACGTACCTATAAGTCTGTGCGGTATAGCGGGTCTCGCAGGAGGTCCAGGTTCCGGCACCTCTCTTTGAGATCTATTTCCTGGTTTCTCTTTAGCGGCGGGCGCTTGTGGAGGTACATCCTGCGTCAAAGTTCTACCTTCTTGAATCTGTTGGAAATTACGACGCAATGTATCTCCTCCAGGTGCTTGAACTATAGACGACGGCTCGCCTGCCAGTGCCGGTTCATCCTCTTCATTTTCACTTCCGCTATATCGATAGTCGTCTCTTTCTGTAACGAACAACAAATGTGTGACGACAATCCAAAGTTTCTAAAAAGAAACATTCATTATTTACATCGCTATTTTCGCACCTTTCTCTTGTTTGCGCTTTTTACAACGATCAATGTGATCTTTAAGCTGTATTCTGACTTGTCTTTCCGTAGGTTGGTCCCGTATAAACGGATGTTTAAGAAGCTGTTCCGTGTATGGTCTTTGATGATAATCCTTTACCAGTACCGTTTCGATAAATCCGTGAAACTTTTTGGCCCATTTTTTCGATTTAAGTCGTGGCGGTGGATTACGAGGAATCAAAAACAAGGCCTGTTCAACGACAAAACAATGTAACGATATATAATTTTACATGCAACAAAAACTACTTCGCTACGAAAAGTACATATTATTCGTAAAATTATTGGGGAAAACTCACTCTCATGGGATGCAGATCGCAGAGCGGAGGTTGTGATTCAGCCATTTCTAGAGCGGTAATTCCGAGTGACCAAAGGTCGCTTCTATTGTCGTAAGTGGCGTCTGGATTCTCGTCGCATGCAATAACTTCTGGAGCCATCCAGTAAGGTGTGCCAATGAATGTATTTCTTCTACCTATCGTCCTGTCCAATTGTGCGCTAACACCAAAATCGACTGAAATATCACAAAAAAATTAATTAATAAAAATAAAATGTGTTAAAATAATATATAGTATTAAATTGATACAAAAGATTTGCATTAGTCTTCTCTTAAAAAGTTTCATTTCAAGTAAAGTTACTAATTTTTAATAATATTTTTAATATTTTAATATTTTTTCGAAGTCATCAATTTTTTCTAAACGGAAAAAGTATAACAATAATTCATCTCAAATGATAAAAATTACTCCAGAACTGTGTAACATTTTATTTCAATTTTATTTCAGACTTTTGATGACACTATAGACATAATTAATGTCTAAATTGATCTTACCGAGTTTGACTTCCGCGTTATCAGTCAACAAAACATTTTGCCCCTTAATATCCCTGTGGATAACTTTATTGCTGTGAAGATAACTAAGTCCCCTCAGTATTTCTCGCGATATATAGGCTATCCACTCCTCCTTCAAGCTCTGGCCCTTAGTCGACTTGACGAGATCCGTGACAGAGCCAGCTCCACAGTATTCCATGACCAGCCATAATTGATCGTCTTTGCCGGGTGATGACTTCTTTACGAAGGCACCGTAATACGTAGCTATATTCCTATGATTCGAATACTGCAAGACGATAAAAAAAGAATTTATCTGCATTAATCTGTTCCACTAACGACCCAATGCGTTTCACGACATTTATACACACTCACCCGTTTGAGTACATTTATTTCCAACTTGATTTCTTCCTCCTCATCCTGTAACGAGACGAATAGCTTATTAAAGAAGGCAATCAATCAAATGTTCCTTCTTTATTTCGTATTGCACTTTCCACTCATTACAAAATATATAATCGCATTATATACATAAAATATTATATAGTATTATTTACATAAAATACATCTTGTTTCACATATCGTTTACTTGAAATTTACAAGAGTGTTTACGCGCGATTATGATATTAAAAATTGAACTTCGCATATAAAAGTTCTGCAAGTGGGTCATTGTCAGAAAGTTGTGTCTCTAATTAGCTGCTTTACGGGTTATTAAATATTAATGCGATTATTAAAAAGGCATAAACTCAGGCTGCTTGCGCGGTAATCGTGAGAAAATAAGCTCTATAAATACAATGTCGCTAGGACAAACGGATTAAACATTTCACTACGGATAAAATGTGAAAATTCCTTTTAGTTGTCTAGAAAAGTAGTCTGACGTTAAGTAGGTAAGTAGAGTCGAGTCGCTTTACTCGCGCGTTACATGAGACGGAAAGAGAGCATTCGCAAGGAAAGATACAGAAAGGAGAAAGAGAGACGGAAATATAAAAACAGAGAGAAAAATATGTATACAATCATAATCGTAATGCTGAATTTCGACGCGTCTTCCATGATTTGGTCGATCTACGTGAGAAAAATCGAAATACGTGAGAAAAATTAAAAAGTGCAGCGTAACGGTAATATTAATGTCACGATTCTCGCAATAGATATAAATAAAGATCTGAACGTGAAGAGAATGTGTTTACCGGGAATATTCCACTAGATAAGTATCATGAGATGATTCATACCTGTATAACTGTAAAAATCGTCTCTTCATAAGCTAAATGTAACGATGATGGTACAAAGAAAAAGCTCTTATTACGCACACGTGCATCTTCCGTAATATGAAAAAAATATTCAATTTCTGCGCGATTGAATGAAAGCGACATCGATTTAAAGTCGAATTAGGCCTCAGACACAAATGACACGATAAACAGCAATAAAGAATAAGGAATTAAATATAAGGAACAAAGACTTAAGAACAGAAAATTATTTTTGACGAATAAAAGAATACCTCGAATCGAAACACGACTGCCTATATGTCAAAAAATTTAATTTCTTACTCCTATTTTCCTACATTGAATTCCTTATTCTTTTTATTATTATGCCTGAGTCCTTAAACTTTTGCGATCGATCAATAAATTGGCAGAAGCTTCGTTCATTATGAAAACGCACGTCTTCTCTAGCATTACTCATTCTAGATTCTAGAAGCTCTCGAGTATGAAACCGTATCACTCGTGCACGTTCGTAGAAATGATCTTTGTCTTCCATCGGCATTGATGATACGCGCAATGGAAGAATCGCTCTATATGTCACACATTCACGTCTCTCACTGATAAAAACTTATCTATCTGCGGTCGTGAAATGTGCCGGCGTTACGTCTGTTTTTTTTTTTTCCCCCTTCAGATTTCTAGGGGGAGTCATCTTTTTCCCTATGGCCGTAGACTTTACACGAAGTCCTGTATCGTACATTTCATTCTCTCACGGGACTCTTCGTACTTCTGAGAGGATCACCACGACCGCGATTTGTGCCTCGGTAAGCGAGGTAAAACCAGGAGCATCCGTATTAAACTCCCAGAGAGTAAGGAGGTAATTAAGCCACAACATCGCCACTGCAACCGAATACTTGCCTCCGTGACGTCCATGACCTTGATGGCCGCCAGCTGACCGGTCTTGGTGTGCCGACCCTGCGGAGCAGAAAAGCGCATTGTCATTATATCGCCCCGTTAAACGCATAAACATCCGAAGCATCGAGATAACGGCGGAGTAGCGCGATGCCAAAATCTAACGCTATCTCTCGAGGCCGGCTTTGGAACTATCGTTTTACGATGCACATCCCTCCCTTACGTAAGAGGAGTTCGCCGCCGCCCACTCTCGTCGTTTACCCTTTCGGTAAAATCTGACCATCTGACTTTCACCATAGGGTGGCCAGATATTAAACAGATTATTAAAAGAAAATTATGCGAATCGCCCATCGACCGCAGCGTCGACGAAACGGAACACTGGGCATTCTGGGATCCTCTCTCGTTAAAAGGGGGAAAAAAAAAGAAAAAAAAAAAGAAAAAAAAAAAAAAAGAAAAAAAAAACGGAAGCATCTATCTCATTTTCCTCAGTCGCCGAGAGATAGACGGACCCAGGGACGATGTACGCGGCGGAAAAAGCGTCACCGCATGCTTTATACGCAAGTTCAGTTTTTTTTTTCCAACTACAAAGCCGCGTGTGCACGCGGCAGACATCGTATCTATGAGCCGTCGACGTCCTCTCAAACAGAATCGGCTGCAGTCTCGCGTTTCCTTCTCCTTCGTCCCCCCGCTCTCGCTCACTCTCTCTCTCTCTCTCTCTCTCTCTCTCTCTCTCTCTGCCTCTGGAATCCTCCACCTACGTGCGAACGTCACTTGACTCGTGTGGAACCGAGAGTTTCCGACGCAGAACGTGACGGCTTAGGCGTGCGACGCTAATGTAAGCGTAATGCAAATATCAAATATCAGGGCCTATATTTACGTACACGATGGCTCGAAAAGCATTACGAGCTCACAGCCGGCAGTTTACGAAAGAATGCGACGTTACAGAAAAAATGCGATTCTATCTGAGATGGTGTTATCGATAAAGAGAAAATGACGTTTTCCTTCAATTTTATCACTGCGTCAGAGAACAAAAGCTGCGATTCGTGAGGAAAATCGAAAGTTGGAGTCTCTTCGCCAAATGGCGCGAATCGATCGTCCGGAAATGATGTATGAATTATAAAAAGCGCTCAACCGAGCCATCCACGTGGCAAGAAGTGAATCTTGAATCGTCGAGAGATTCTTTGATTAAGTCGATAATAAGTTATAACGATCAAGCTACATTAAATGAATTAAAATTAACGGTTCTCGAATACATTTTCATTTTTTATCTTGACATAAATCGATACATTATTCTATTCGCATTGAAATCTTAGAATTAACTCTTACGTGTCATCGACGAATTCAAGAAAGTTTAATCTCTTCTCTGAAGAGCGTTATCGCACAAAGCGTGATAGATTCATTCTTTGAAGACTTGTACGATTTTAGTCACGTTATTTATATCGCTTGCGCTCTTTCCCAATAAATTTCGCTGCGTACTTTTGCACATTTTTCTTTCTTGCACATTTTGCATTGCAACAATTTTCTCTCATTGGCGAAAGGACGTTGACTCATTTAAAAGTGTCGATTCCAACTCAACAAACTTCATCTGTTGCTACTATTAAAAAATAAGTTATCGAAGCCTCGATCAGATACAGATCTGATGAAAATAATTTTGTTGAGCACAAATAAATAAACACATAGGACATTCAAAGTGATTGCTAGAATACAAAAATATTTTTGTAATACTCTCATTATTTGTTTCAGCGTCCTGTATAAATATTTGGATAGCCCAACAAGATTATTTTCAGATCTGTATTTAGATTTAAATTCTTTAGTCCAACAAAATCGCCCTTTTTCTTACGTCGTAAATGATTCGATATATCCTATTTTACGTATTCTATTTTTATTGTTCGAAGATTCGTCAATGCGGTGGTGCGGCGGAAAAAGATCAATCGGATCGAACTCTCTTTAAATAATCACGAGCTTTATCGTCGTCAACTCTGATAAACGGTAACACAATACGATTCGGCGAGATAGCGCGCACGTACACGCACGCACGCACGCACGCACGCACGCACGCACGCACGCACGCACGCACGCACGCACGCACGCACGCACGCACGCACGCACGCACGCACGCACGCACGCACGCACGCACGCACGCACGCACGCACGCACGCACGCACGCACGCACGCACGCGCGTGTCGGGCGTGTGGCGCACGAAGTTTTCACGCACACGCGTGCGTGTCCGGCTGATCTTCTGTGCCGTCATCGGCAGCGGGTCATCGTCCTCTTCCTCCGCTCACCCTTCGTCCTCCGTCCTCCACTCCGCGTAGCACGAAAGTAAAGCGTTTAAAGAGCACGAGTGTGCCACGTACACACAAGGTGGAGAAGAGCCGTCGCGTTGTTTCGCGCTCGCGCGATAGAAACGCGGTCTTCCTCGGCGAGAGAATCTCGCGCGTGCGAGTCTTTTCCGCGGTCGTTCGGAACGCGTAAAGCGGCCTCGTGGTGCACGGGAATCTCTCCTGCTGCGATTCATTCATGAGTAAGTGGGCCGATCGTTACGACGCGAGGCGCGAACGAGCGCGTTAAACATGCGACCGCCGCGCCGCACGTCGTTCGGGCGCGGAACAACGTGAAAATTAAAATCGTGCCCCACACACGGAAACAACTTTCATTTTAATATCGCTCGCGGGAGGGAGAGCTCACGTGCGTGAGCTCTCCTCACCGCCTCTCGGTAGTATCTCCCTCACCGTCTGCCCCTAATGCAGACAATGGAATAGAAATTGTTTCCCGCTCGTCGCTTATCCAAATTAATTAACGGCGTGTGTGTGTGTGTGTGTGTATGTGTGTGTGTGTGTGTGTGTGTGTGTGTGAGAGAGAAAGAGAGTCTCTATGGAGGCTCGTCGCTCTCCGGTCGACATCGATGCGAATGACTCAACGACTCGACATTTCCTGGCGCGACTCCGAAATGCAATCGTGTTGTGAGACTGCGTTTATTCGCGAGAATTCGTTCTACTCGAGATTTTATTTTTATTTTACTATTCACACGCATAAATATACAGATCTGTCGCGTCCGTGACGCGACAGGTGGCTTTTGTCTATCTATCCAAATTTCACACAGGGAAAGAACACTTTTACCGAAGTATCTAAAAAACTGGACCGGATATAAATCTGGAAATAATATTGTTGGACCACCAAAAAATATTTATAGACGTTCAAATTGATCACTAGGATATAAAAATTTTTATATCATGCTCAAATAATCTTGACAATATCATGCTCAAATAATCTTGACAGATTATAGAATAGAATTTTTAAGTCTACATTTGGTTAAATTTTTAGTTTCGGCAAAACCATCCTTGTAGTCAGGTCCATTCGCGTAACGTGTTCTACGTATATCTTCCAGCAGCAGGTTCTCTCAAATTTAGTTATCGCGACAATCTCTCGTTACAACCTCTGTCAATTCCGCTGAAGTAGGAGCTCGTTCCTTTCTAGTCACGTTGATGACGCCGCGTTATACGAGCCTCGCGTCCTTCCGGTCGTGGGACTCCCGACCTCTCTTTCTCGTACGACCATTTTTCACATCGAGATACACTCCCAAGGACAAACCTCGGCAAGAGAGAATTTTTTTAAAGTGAATCACTGTCTCCGTCGGTTACAGGTGAAGAACGAGACCCCCCCCCCTCCCAACCCTTTCTCCTTACTGTCTCGCGCGCGACTAAACCACCGTACGTTTATTTTTCCACATTCCGACGGGAAGAAGAATGCATCTTTCTGTCCTGCGCGATACAACACCATAATTCTCGGGGATATCTCTTATCGTTCTCGCCGTGGTCTTTCTTATCTCGCTGCGAACGGAACAAGAGGTAGCGAAATTTGCGATGGTATCTGCCGCGGAGGCGCGAGGCGTCATCAGGAGCAGCATCATCGGAGTCGCCTCGGTATTCCCATATGGTGCGACTCGCGCTGGAACCGACAAGTGCAGGAACAACTCGCATTAAAACGGAGAAAGGCGATTTCTTTATTTCCTATAGGCATTCCAGCCACGTGACTCACGCCGCCTCTGAGCTCACCCCAATTCTAATCTCCGTCTGTCGATGCAGAGGGGAAATCATTATCCCTTCTTGCCTTTTGTTTTTACGCAGCTACGAGAGAAACGCGCTCGTCGATACTCGCTCTCGACGGCGACGGCGACGGGGACCCCTCGCCGCGTTCGCAGAGACGAGAAACGAGACGAGAGCACCGGATATACATACATATCGCGGGAATGCAACGCAATGCAATGCAATGCAACGCAATGCAATGCAATGCAACGCCACGTCGCCGCCGTCGCGTATCGCCTCAAACACGAAAGTTTCCCACGTGCGTAACGCAAGCGCGGGTTTAGATTTCTTTCGGAAACGGGAGACGCAAATACGAAGGCTCGGCGATAACACACGGTCCTGGACGGGAAACGTAGACGTCGGGTATGTAGTTGGGAATGTGTAAGCACGGCAGATAAGAATTACGGATTACTAACGGGAAGCACGATAACTGAGGCACACATGAAAATTAGACGCGACCTATATAGAGAAATATATGATTCTTTATTGTTAGAAAAAAAAATTAGTCTTAAATCAACAAATATTCTCGTATATAGATAAAAATATTGTAATCTTTTTGAAAATTTGAGTTGATTGAATCTTGATTTGATTGAATTTGTATCGATGCAAGTAGATAAATAAATATAAAATATGATCATATCCTATACTTCGCGCGTTAGATTTAATTCCAATTTTTAGTTTCTAATTTTTATTACAAAAATTTAATATTTATTCCTATTTCTAATTTCCACTGTACGCAGAGCCTTACTTTTGTGCAACTCAAGGCTAAAAATGTTCTATATGAAAATTACAATATTCTCGCTTATATAAATGAAAACATATAGTTTTGATTTAAGATTAATTTTTTTTCGTGTATACAAACACCTGCTGAGGCGGCAACGATAAAAAGCATTGTATCTTATAAAACACTCGATTCTATCTTGATGATAGAATATTATAAGAAACTATTGTGTAACTACTAACCGGCACAGTTTTATCAACTCTGCTCTTGTTTTCTTCGATAACTCTGAGATTTTAGGAAAAGATTACCGAAGGCAATTAATCACTCTCGACATCATCATGATCATTGTGAAACGAGCGAAGCGTAGTTATCGGAGAAAGAATCAAATCGCTTCGGTGAATTTCAATTTCTACATCAAGAAAGAAATGTCGGATCTACGGAGATACGCAGTATCCCTTTTCGCAGTTGGATATTATCAGCATTTTCTTTCTTTTCCGTCGTTTTCACACCTACTCGTTAATTTAAAATACCACAGAAAAGGTCGTCACGCCAGTGTGAAATCGATAATTGACGAATCGCGTACAGGCGTAGCCAGCCAAACAGCTGCGATGGAGTAGAGAATAAATGAAATACATAATTCTGCACTGTAGAATCAAATATACAAGAGGCCGGAAATATCACGCGGCCATTTGGAATCGATGTCGCGGGAAACGTTATGTAAATCACAATAAAATACTCACTTTGTAGACTTGGCCATACGTCCCGTTGCCGACCACTTCTATCAGCTCGAAGATTCCAGCGGGCTCCTGAAACACAAACGATCAATTAATCGTCGAGACGTAAAATGATCCTTTTCATCATGAAAGGAGAGTAACATCGCTCCGGTGAATTGCCTATGTTAATTTCTCTGATTATCGTCCGCGAGAAAGCGATTCAAAATTTTAATTCTGAACTCGTTGGAGGGCGAAGAATAAAATTACACAAAATTGGAACGATAAGAAAAAGAGATAGCTCACAAAAAAAAATATACGGCAAAAATCAGAGGATGTATTTTCGAACGAGGACTTATCGATCGATATTAAATATAAATAGAAAACGTTGAAGCGAGCTTACAATTCTATTCGTTTTCTTTTTATAATCGTTCTCCGTGTTATACTTTCTATATTTGAAAGAAATTAATGTGCAAGATGTTGAAAAAAAAAAAAAGGATAGATAAAAGAAGACAGAGTTCAGCAAAAACAGACGAAAAACAAATATACCCTCGTGTGAGCCACTGTTTTTTTTGTCCCAAGAATTTGATTTGCCACGAATAATAGTCACCCCTAGATACAGATCTCCCCTGTGACAAAAAACAATCCAAGACGATCGGGAAAAAAGGCAAAGGGTCGCTTGGCGAATAAAATGCGAGAGCAAAACACGGCGGTCAGCCATCTTAAAAGCTGACTGTGACGTTAGATCGCAGATGTAGAAAAACACAGGAAACAGAGCGCAACGATCGCGAGCGGTAGACGAAGGTATTTTTCAGTGTTTACATGTAAACTGCAATTGATGCGTATTTTTAGTATGGATGCGTTTTTAATACGGATGTCTGACTTTTCTTTCTCTCGCATATCGAGCTCCGATTTTTTTTTTTTATCTGACCTTTCTCCCGGGATTTTAAATAAATAACAGTGAACATCTTCAGATCGATTCCCTCCCTCTGATTTTTTTTTTTTTTTTTTTAGAACGATGAAACGGAGGAACGAAGAGGGGGAGGGGAGAGAATCCATGCTCGGCGAGGTCCAGTCTTGCGTGACGTCCGTCGGATTGTCAACGATGTTGCCAGAATGGAAACACGATCGGCGAACGTGTTTTGGATGCGCATCGCGGTTTCGAGATGAATCAAACGAGATTGGCGAGAGGCGACTCCTCTCGCGGTGACTCTCTTCCTCTCACAAAAGAAACATTATTTACGAGACACGGCGCCCGGTGCAACATCGACTGTCAATGATGCGTGCGCGAACTCCGACTCGCACTTTTCCGACTTTTCCGCGTCTCGGAAATGCGCGACGAAGCGAGCGACGAGCGAGAGGAAGGGAGAGAGGAGAGGAGCGAACGTTACTATCGCCTCCTTCTCCTTCTCGATTCCCGCGAGGTTAATCACCAACGGTACAACGAGACACGCGCGTGACATCAGGCGGGTCCGGGAAACAGTCGCCGAGACGATGACGATGACGATGACAACGACAACGACAACGACAACGACGACGACGATGCGCGGTCGATGCCGCGAGTTTCGGCCGCGCGCGATGAAAAAGCGGAAAAGAGGGATGAAGAGAACGCGACACAAATAATTCTCACATCTGTACGTACCTTCAGAGCGTTCAGGTCAATGTCGTCGAGCGAGCAGTTGACGCTCGGTGCCAAATTATGCGCCATCTTGATACGCCACTCGCGCTCCCTCACGTTATCTTTTTCTCTTTCTCTTTCTTTCTTTCTTTCTTCCTCGCTCGCTGGAGCTCGCCGATCACACTGAGGACACAGTACGAGCAATTCCGCCGTTTAACACTTCTCGTTCTTATTCTCTTTTCCTTCGATTGTTGCTAATCTCCTTTCTCTCTCTCTCTCTCTCTCTCTCTCTGTCTCTTCCTCCCTCCTCGTGCTATCTTCTCTTACGACTCGCCGCTCGCGAGCCGGACGAAAATACAAGGGCGGAGAAAGGGAAGAGCGAAGACGCGTAGCTCGCGGTTCACTCGTTACACCAGCACTACGGGGACACGAAGAGCATCGAGGGACACCGATGAGCGCAGTGCATAGCTCAGAGGGGAGGGGGATCCTGGCCGAGCCGACTACGCGCGACTACGCGAACGCTTATCGAACCGCGGAGATACGCGCGACAACGACGACGGCGATGACGACGACGACGAGCCGCAGGGTGGAGACGCACGCGGAGCGGCGACGGTGCGGCACATGGCGCGCGCGGAACACACTGAGAACCGAAGGAGCCTGCCGAGTCGAGGAGAGCGATACAACCGGAGGAGGCCGTCTAGCGGTCAAACCGGACAGCGTCGCGCCTCCATCGCGTTTCTTTCCCTTTCCCTCTATCTCTCCTTCTCTCTCTCTTTCTCTCGGCTTTTTTTCTCGCACGCGACGCGAACACGAAGGGTGCGCCGAGTTCGATATAGCGTTCTCTCTCTATCTCTCTCTCTCTCTCTCTCTTTCCCCCACCTACCACTCTGCACTGCTCTTCTCTCGTTCTCTCTCTCTCTTTCTCTCTGCTTCTCGCAACACCGGAGAAGAGAGAGCACGACGTGCCAAAGAAGACGCGGAGCGCCTAGCGCTGCTGGATCGTCATAACGGATGCGGGAGAATCCGGAGCCGAGACGAGACAAGCCGAACTGAGCCGAGCCGAACCCACACACCACGTTCTACGTCCGTCGATGACTGCACTTGCCGTGCTGCACCGTCGCGAATGAAGCACGCCTCTTCTCTCACTCTGTCTCTTTCTCTCTCTACCTCTCTCTTTCTCTCTCTTTCAAAACTTGCGCGTTCGAAACTCGACTGTCTCCGTTTATCTTTTGTTATTCGCACGATTGCACACTATTGTTGAACGCGCCCGCTGACGTCAACCGCTGGGCTAAGCCAACATGGCGTTGGAATACCGCGATATATTTGAGATATGCATACGCGTTGTGCGCTCCCCGTAATTGACTACATACCGCATACATACATCCTATGCCGCCGCCCTTATGAGCCACGCATCGCACGACACATATACATTCACGCATACGCATGCACCGTACGCGCGCATACGGAGTGGTCGGTAAGCTTATCAAAAACAAGAAAAAAAAAACAAGTGTTGTCGCGACATCTATCGATGTAGAGAAGGAATTGACACAATAAATGTCCTGATAAATTAGTTAAGCTCCGATTAACTCAATCAGCAGAATCATTTAGAACAACATTTCTATTTATTAATTAGTCTCTGATCTAATTTTTTTCCTATACTTAAATATTGAAAAAGAATCGATAATTTTTTTTATTTATATTGTTAAAATAATACAGAATGTTAGTTATGCATTTATGGGTAAAATATAAATAGTTCATTTTATGCGTAAACAATGTGAGCTATATAAAACTACGTAAACCATGTGTAAAATGTCATCTGTATAATCTATGGATCATAGAAGATTCATAAATTTCGTTAAAAATAGTGGGAATAATAGATTTTTAAAATAAACTTTAATAAATATCATTTACTATAACTTTTTAATTTTTAATATAATATATATTTTTATTATTAATACACTAAAATCAAATATATTAACAATTTTAAAACTTAATACTTTTTTTCTGTATTGTGTTCTATATTATCCAACTTATCTCTGTTTGTGTTGTCTACATGAAAAAGTGTAAACATCGTATAAATATGTAAAAAATGTAGATGTAATCTTGAGATATACGTACAACGTTAAATACTATGCTTGATAATTTTTATTACACTCTCATATCGCTCAAGAAAATCTTGGACAAATAACCAAACTCCGATGGGAATGCGTTATCAGTTGTTATCTAGACAACCGAAATCAGCTCATGCTACAATGCTATCGACCGCAGAAAGCATTTCCAGGGAACCACGTCTCACACAATCGTCGGTATAGTCGATATCGCGTTTTAAAAACCAGCTGTCCAATTATCTAGTTTACGCGCTCTTCGTAACGCGGCGACGCGACGCGGCGGGGCCTGATGCGGGACGCGCATGCGCGTGCGTGCACGCGAGTATCGTGTATCGTATGTACACAGTGAGGATACAATCGTGATACCTCGAAATGTCAGAGTCAGCAAAGATTCACGGTAAGTGTCCGTGTCGTTTTAACCGTGAGGTGAGGCACGCCCACGATCGCGGCGCGTGTCTTCGTCTCAGCTGCGCTCGTAGCTTTATCCACGACGGTCGTCGTTTCGCTTCGATTACGTGTTCCTTTCCTCGAACTGTGTGAGAAGAAGGGGAGAGAGAGAGAGAGAGAGAGAGAGAGAGAGAGAGAGAAGAAATCCGTGTAGCGTTTTCGGCTTCCTTCCCATCCCCCTTCCCGTCCACTTCTCGTAATCAGCGCGACGCGAAGATATCCTGATTAATTGCCGCGGCGGTCAATTGCGAAACTGTACCTCGACACGCTTCCTGCATGTTTATGAGATAGGAAATAGGGCTCGCGGGAACCTCTCTCTGCGCGGACTCTTGATTACCATGAACTGTCAATTGCGAAGTAGGCGTAATATGCGTGCGCGCTTCGTCCGGGCTGCGGCTGTGGTACGCGGTTCCGATGAAGTAACGCGAGATACTTACATTCTCTTCGTTGGATGTTGATTTTGCGTGGTTTCCGACAAATGGGATGACATGAACGAATAACGGAACTATTGGGACGTGTTATTTGCGCTGTCTGTCGGAACATTGTACGTTCTACGCGAAATATTCGTGCTATTTTTGGAATGTGATAATATGAAAAATATTACTTATTGCATATGCGAATTCTGTTTTATTCTAACTCGACTTTTCAATTTGCGACTTCTTTCTTGTAATAATATTTCTTGTAATAATTATATATTTAAGAAAATGTAACTGTATATTTTTATTATTTTTTTAATTTCCTTTTATATGTTTGAGATTTAACATGTCAATTTTATATATTATTTATTTTCTATCTTTTGTGCATGTGTAGATTATATTATATTACAAAGAATTTTTTTCAGAGGAGTAGAAGGATGCTATGGCTGCCTCGACTGCATTGCGCAATGATGAGGAAGAACTGAATGGAGAAACCGAATCAGAGGCCAGTAGTATATATCAAGGTTCGGTGATCTCTACCGTACCTGACCGTCATGGATTCCTGGGTGGTTCACAATACAGTCCGGAAAGGTAATTTAAATGCAAAAATAGAATATAAATGGTACTCAAAATCTTTGACAAGATCTTAATCCTTTTATTTTTAAATTTACATAAATTTAAGAACAATTGCTTTTGCCAACTATGTAGCATTATTTTTAATGGATTTGAAATTCAAAGATAGAATTTAAACTTTTCTCTTTTAATAAATTGACAATCATATTAATGATTTTGATTAACTCTCTCCTTCAAAAAATTCTTATGAAAAATATATCCTCAATCAAGATTGAAAATTAGATCTTACTATCTAATTTAAAGTAATTTAGTCTTTTTAGAAAGGTAATAAGGCTATTTTAATAATATGACTATATGGGACAGGAAGCAGGCCATATCACCCGACGTGATACTGCGAAGGGAGAGAAAATGGATACAGATGCTGAACAACTGGAGTCTCTTTATGACCACGAATTATCGTAAGGTCCGCGAGAGATGTCGCAAAGGAATACCACCTTCCGTGAGACTACGCGCATGGCTAAATCTCTGCGGCGGTCAGCTCCTGATGAATGAGAATCCAAATCTGTATGAGGAATTGATCAAACGACCTGGCGATCCCAAGTACATAGAAGATATCAAAAAGGATCTCCATCGTCAGTTCCCGCATCATGAAATGTTCGTCGAGAACGCGCCTGGGCAACAGGAATTGTTTCAGGTTCTCAAAGCGTATTCCATTTTGAACAGCAAAGTTGGCTACTGCCAAGCTCAAGCGCCCATCGCCGCGTTCCTTCTGATGCATATGCCAGCAGTGCAGGCGTTTTGGTGCCTCGTCGCGATATGTGACAAATATCTCGTTGGTTACTATAGTCAGGGCATGGAAACGTTGCTACGCGACGGAGATATCTTATTTGCTCTTCTAAAAAGAGTTTCCCCTGTTGCGTATAAACATCTCGTTAGTATATATGAAGTTTTATGGAAATTTTTTGTGTAGTTATATTGTGTTTGTTTCAAAAAAGTTGTTTTTTTTAAATATATCGAAAATAATTTTAATCATACATAGATTTTCATAAACTAAGCTACATGCTTAATGCTGTATACGTATATGTTAATGAGTTTAAAAAAAAACAATATTGTTTTTAATCAATTCTTAATATCGTTATGGATTGATAACAAATTGTATAAAGTTTATAAAATTAATTGGATATTTCATTATTTTAGAAAAAACAAAAAATGGAACCAATCTTATACATGACAGAATGGTTTTTATGCGTTTATACGCGAACGTTGCCGTGGGAAAGTATCTTGCGCATATGGGATATGTTCCTTTGCGAAGGCGTGAAAGTAATCTTCAAAGTAGGCCTCGTACTACTGAAAGGTAGTCTAGGTCGTAGTTCTCTTACTAAACGTTGTCCGACGACCTACGAAACCCTCCAAGTCTTAAGAAACCCGCCCCAGCATATCATGGAAGAAGAAGCCTTAGTCTATCAGGTAAATATCTTTTTTTTTTTTTCTAATACAAACACTAAATTTTATTAACTATAACATATTTTATTTTTCATATATTTATCATTCTAAACATTCTAAAATTCTGTAACTTAATTTTGTAGATTCAGAGGTTGACTTTGAATGAAGAGGATTTCGAGTATGAGCATCAGAGGCAAATGTTGAAGAGAAAAGCAGCGGAGAAGGAAACTGCCAATCGAACTGATTCATGATTAAGTAGCTAGACGGAGATACAGGGCGAAATTATACGTTTAACGTATAGCGTCCTAACGTGTGCCTTCCTTTCCGTTCTTCTTGTATAGATTCTGCGATTTGTATGTTTAGTGATCTTTCGTATTACAAAGTCGAAAGATGTGATGAAAAGCGGATAGGTATGTACACTCGCAAAATAGAAAGTGGTTTTCATATACTTCGCGCACTCATACATACACACATCCACATTCCCCGAGCAGCCGGAGTGCATTATTTATCTCTATTTCCTTCATTACTATGCGTACTATAAACAAAAGCACAACACATTTATAGGTTCGCATAGTACTATTTATATTAATAGTATTTTCTCATCGACATATTTCCAGTTGATTTCCAGTTGACGATTCTCATGGTTAATAATTATATCGATATTTATGTACAAAAATTTATCGAATTTTTTAAATAAAAGTATATAGTATATGATAATGTTATGCTAAATAAATATTATCTTTCGTTAATATGTCGATCTTGTATTAATCCTTGGGCGAATGTAACATATCTAATACTGAATTATATATCTTTATATTTATGATATACATAAAAAATTAACTATATATAAACGTTCCTTTATATATAGTAACATTTATAATACATTTATTCCATGTAATTAATATGTACACTGTTTTTTTTGCAACACATTTTTTTTTCGTACACATAATTTTTCTCTTCTACGTTCGGTTCAAACGTTTCGCACAAACGTGAACGTTCGCAGGGTTTCATCCCCTAATGCAAGAATGCGATATCTTTGATTTTACATCACGTACTTTCAACTGTGCTGAAATTTCGCCAGCGGTTACGCCCGTCTATGGCATTCATCACAAGAGTCGTCAGACGCAAAAAGTCATCGTTGTCGGCAATTCTCGCGCGCTCTCGCTCATTGAAAAATTCAAACTGTGGCAGTTTCGGTAGAAACAATACGCCCATCATAAACAAAAGTGCCATGCTAATGAACGTGCCGATCGCCACGAATAACGGATTCATAAGCTGCTTTTGAGTGCTCGTCGCGGTCTCGGTGGCTGCGTATATCGGAACGATCTGTAAAATGATATAAATAACGTTAATAACGGAATCAGAATATAGAATACAAAATAGATCTTATAATAATGATGTGTAAATTGAATCTTTTCAGTATCAAAGATTTACACGCGCAACTTAGTAAAATTAAAGTGTAAACGCGTAATGCAGAGTAAGTCAAAGTATTATTTGATTTATATGAAACGTTTTATCTTCTTTTTTTTCTAAATTTTTCACTATGTGTCTTACAAGTGGCCACACACGTCATTTGTTTCATACATTGTACATAGGAAAATGAGCCCCGAGCAACGCCTCGCGTTCTCACAAGTTGATCTTGTTGCGCCAGATTTTTCGGTATATTTAAGGTGATTGGCGAATACCGATATAATAAAAAATCCTTGAATAAAATCTGGTTACACCGGCTCGTCGATAAAAATCCGCAGGCTCGCGCCTAACGGATGGCGCAACGGATCTGTGACTTTCGCTTACCGCGGCCTCTTGATGATCCCTCTGCAGTTCAGATGCAAAGCTCTTCAGCGGAAAGAAGTAGTAGTTGTACATCGGTTTAATCGGTAGCGGCAGGTGACCGGTCTGCGATGGCACATTGCCATTGCCGTTGCCGCCCGCGGCATTAAGAGCCTGCGTCAACGATGCCACGCTGATCGCTGACCCTTTTTCCAAGGCCTTTTTGTATAACGCGGCCAGCTCCGCTCGCGTGAACGCCAGCGGCTCCGGCTGCCTCACCTTCGGGTAACTGGTCGTTGCAGTGGGGTCGCGTACCTGGAAAATGTAATGGACAGTCTATTTGTCAACTGCCTGGATGTCTGACAATCAACCCGAGAGATAAATGGAGGAATTAGGAAAATTGATATCTCGAAGAGTTAAGATAAATAGGAAAATATAGGAAGGAACAGGAAAGATCATTCATCAAACTCGTAAAATTATTAAAGATTAATAATCAAATTGAACAAAGAGATTATATTTTATAATGATATTTTAAATTTAATTTTTTATTTTTATTTAATTATATTTTATGTAATAATATATTTGGAAGAATTAAAACAAAAGAAATGACAAAGACCCCCGTCAAACTTTCAGAGATTTCAAGTTTCAGAGAAATGATACACATAGATATCGCAAGATGATCTCTACGAATTTTTTTTTCTTTTCATCAATTTTAATTTTAATTTAATAATATAATAATATAGTAATATGAAATACATACCGCGTAATATTCCGCTATGTTGTTCGCGGCAGAATGAGCCATGTTCACATGCTCGACAGGCACAGCCGCAACGGGCTTCTGCGCGTCCTGATGAACATCGTTGGTGCTGATCTTGCGATATCTGTTATCCTGAATATAATCGTTTTGATAGCCCGTGTGATAATTCAGGTTCGCTGAGAACCGGTTATTCATCGTCAGGCTGTTAGACGGCACATTTAATTCCTGGAGTTCGATCATCGCCTTCTGAAGATATTCGCCGCTGGTCTCGGCGCCGCACGATCGTGCGTTGACAATGATCAATGACATGATTAACGCGGCGAGCCGCAATGACTTTGAGCTTGGCCTTGATAAATTCATATCGAATCGCTTTTATAGGCTCTTAACACCTATCGAGAAGAAGACTCGTCTAAATTGTTCGTCGATCAATACGGTTCTTTTTATCGTTTATTTTACCTCACTTTGTCACATAATTATTTCTTACACATATGTACTTGCATACAACCAAGCGTTTAAAATTATGTATTTACCAACCGTGTAAAATTATATATTTTTATGCACATAATATTTATAATGATAATAATAAATTATCGAAAATATTTGATTGAAAAGTTTTGAATATTTTTGTAATTATCTTTAAATTTTAACGGCAGATATTAGAATACGTGTGCATGTATTTATACACATACTCGAATATTCTTAAAATTATTAGAGATTTTATTGAAAGAGTGAGAGTTAAGATTTATTATCAATATTTTTCCCTTTTACCGTACCGAAATATTTCGAATTATAGAAAGAGAATTTCTTACGTAGCTAGAGAATCTTCTAATGATATCGAAAACACAGCCGAGACACATTTTCACTTCCGGGCGCGTCTCTCGATACTTAACAAATTACATACATACATTTTTTTCATAAAGTATAAAAAGAGATATCTGTCAGCATCACGTGTCATCTCTTCGAAGGAAAGGGATAGATAGAGATAATGCCGGAAATCGGAGATCGGTACGCACGAGTTACGTGACGTGACGAGCGATGAAAGTGTTACGTTAACGTGAAATGGACGCCGCTTTTAATTGAGATGAGGTAATATTCGAAGACACGCAGAGGAGGATCGAGTTTCTCCCGAGAGAGAGAGAAGGAGCACAGAGCCGGCACGTCTCGTCGACGGGAATCAATTTACAATTCATTTACACACGAGGGAGAGACCGTCCGACGCGCGGGCGTGCGTGCAGCCGCCCGCGGTAATCAAAAGGGTTAAATAAATCGACCCGTGTGTCGCATCGCAGCTCCTCGAAATCGCGCTCGCGGGCGATCGGTATCCGGGTGTCTCTCCCGGGCGGCCGGCGCCTCTCCTTTCCGCGTTCGGAAAACTCGCGTGTCCGATCAAGGTGGATCGTCGCGCTCGTTCGCCAAGGCACTACCGCGAACGCACTGAATTAACTTCCTTCACCGGTACACATTCCCCCCATATGCGTCTTTGAATTTCCTCGTGGATGGACACGTTCTCCGGGGTAGACGGAGTACAATTCGGTCGAGATGAATGAAATTAAAATCAACCGAACAGAACGTAATTGGAACTCGTACATAAATTGTAAAATCCAAGACCGAAGCTTTCAGGATTTTAATTAATCTCGAATGTACATTGCTCTATCTTGTATATTTGCTCTTAAATATTTATTATATACCCTTTATAAATGTTTTTTATTGAGGCAATATTTTAGCAATATTTTAAGTTTATTTCACAGGAAATTTTACGAAATTTTATCGAAAGATTTCTAATCTTTAAGTTAATTTTCGAGAAATAAATTGAAATTACTTTCATTGTTTTTTTAATTTTGATTATTCTACGGAAAATGGAATTTGCAATTAATTTTGAGATTAATTTTATATAATTTAGATTTTGATGAAAAGAATTGAAGTATATTAAAATTATTTTTTTCACACTTCGCACAATTTTTTTATTTTATTACAGAGAAGAAATCATTTAGGAAAAAAAATCTATTATTTTTTTATTATATATCTATATAAAACACATGTTAGTATATTACAGAAATAAAAATTTTAGTTTTTTAAATTAATTTAACAATTTGAAATTAATTTCAAATATTGAAAATTGAAATTTCATAAATTAAATTTATTTTAACTGATTCTAAACTACTCGCGTCTCTCAGGAGACATTTTTATTATATGGAACAAACTTCTAATCCTTTCATCCTAATATCATTTTGTCAACATTGAAGCTCAAGGGATTCCTAGAGAGTTACTGTGAACAGTTGAATCCCTTGGATCAAGTCTGTTGCGACAAGTATAAATACTTTGTAATGACAGTCCCTTTGGCCAAAATGACCCAGTTACGAGTATATATAGCATTATATTCCGGTGTCATGAAAACCAGTGTTTTATTCGGCTTGGCGTGTTTACGCCGGTGATATAACGGATGTACCCAAAACCCTTGGGACCTGAATCGCGTATGATCCGTGACGGTTCACATTCGACTCTCATCATCTGACACGAAATGTATAATCGCCAATGAATTTTTGATAAAATCTATATTTGTATACGTGAGACGCGCACGAGGTGATTCCTCAACTCAGGACAGTTATGGCCTTGACATGTGCCCCTAATTTCCTTCGCTGCGAGAGCAGCTCCGTACCGATTACCGTCTCACAAAGTACCGTCTTCCGGACGGTGCAAAAGCGAGCTAAACTGCAAAAGGAAGTTTAAAAGAGGCTCACCTGTCACGAGACGCTTATTTCAATCTTCCTTAAGTAAAGTAGGAAATGAACGTCTCTAACGGATGAAATACGGAGATTTACGTGACGAGTCAAAGGAAGAATGGAAAAAAATAGGATTATTCTAGACGTCAAATTTTTCTCCAAGCTTCATCCGGTGTATTTTAATCTGAAATTCAAATCTGAGATTTAATTTTATTTTTTTCATTCCAAATGAGTAATAAGAACGTTTAGAACTTTCGCTCCAAGAACGTTTTACACTTCGATGATGTAAATGACTCGCGCATTTTCAGTTCGTTGCAATAGAAATTACTTGCAGATGCGGTCGCCCTAGACGATAATGATTATGCCGCAGTGACATAAGGATGCGTTAATTAAGATTAAGAAGAAGGAAGTTTAGTTCCCGAGGCATCCTACCGTTTCGTTCCGCCGCGAGCAGACGGGGCGAATTTACTTTCGGAATTTCTCGAATGTATGTCGACAACCTGATTTGCCCTGCGAATCTTCATCGCACCGTGTCGAGCAAAATAATTCAGTTGCTCTTCGTTACATCGGATAAAAAGAAATCGTGATAAAATTCCATGTAGCTACCGTAACAGCGAATAGATCAAAAAGGACCGAAATCGGCGGTAACTTTCCATGAACATTCATTAGAATGTTCCTTCGGAAAGGTTTTATTAATTCTTAATGCATAAAGCATAAATAAATAATACGGCAATTTTTTGCATTACGAATTGCTTTTTTGCTATTTGCTATTAATAAATTGCTCTTTTGGAGCTTAGAATATCTTCTTGTTCCTGATTTTAAATGAAAACAATATTTAAGTTTTATAAATCATAACTTTAATCTTTTTTTTTATTTCGGGATGATAACCTCTCCCCCTTCCCTCTCTCTGAATATATTCATGTAACTTTCCATTCGATCTTCGTGCTGCAGCACGCGAAGCTGGAATGTTGATGAACATTGATTTGATCACTTTTTAATCGTTCCGTGTGAAATACTCCAATATTATCCTTTTGTGTGCTTTTAAAATACGATACGTGCAACATTAGAAATTTTTATTCGACAATGTTGTGCCGGGATTTTAATATTTATCGTAATATTTTTCATTTACCGTAAAAGGAAAGATAGAATCGCGCTGACGAAATAACAAAACGGAATTCACGGTTCGTCGATCGACCGATGCAAGCCGTTAAGTGACGGACACCCGTTGTTTATCCGTGATTATTATTATCGGGGAGGATCTTCCGTCTCCGTGAACTAGAAATCGTGATACACTCGACGAACACGATATATATTTCTTCTGCAAGCTATTACGTCGGAATTACCGTAAAAAAAAAGATAATTGAAAGCAATTTGCGTCTGTACAATCAAACATTCAATCATTGAAATTATGTATCGATTTTAATATCTAGATTTTTTATCATTTGTTATATTTTTTAATGGATTACTAAATTCATAAATTCAGTTCACGCATTAAAAAATATAATAAAAGCAATAAATTTAGTTCCTTCAGGGACTAATCTCTGGATTTATTTTTCTGGTATGTTCCACTTTTAGAAGTTTTATAAATATTAAAACAATGGCGTCGGTAATATAAACAATCTAATTCATTCCGTGTGTATTTGTATCGCGCGAGCATTATTAAAAACGTATACATTAAGATGTTTGTACAAATTTCAGCGTTAACTTAATAGTCGCAATTCGTGAGAATTTATCAAGTAATGTTCCTGGAAGTGTCGTGCAGATAACTGCAATTCACCTAAATGAAGTGCACTTGCACACGCAGTGCTTTATATTGCAGGCAATGAACCGTTGCTTAATTATTGGTAATGATGTGACGACCGTTAGGGTCATCTGTTGAGACTCTGCTGGTGGAATAAAGCATTACATTTCCTAAGTGGCACGTTTTCCAACAGTAAATTATTCACATATGTATACAGTCATCGAAACAGAAACGTGTTATTAAACAATAAAAACATAAACGCAGGAAAATAAAGACTTTCAATTTACGCGCGTTACTCAATAAACTACAAATTAATTTCCTCTGTATATGGGACTCTGTAAAAAAAGATAATTATACTTGAATTTTTATTACATTCAGATATAATTGTATAATTATCTTTTTGTATGTAATAGAAATATACATATGAAATATTTATCCTTATAATCTTTCTGAACTTCCTTCGAACGGCCACCGCGAAAAAAAACCTTGGATTACATGCATAAAGGAGAGAAGTATAAGAAAAAAAAAAAAAAAAAGCGAGGATACGGCTCATTATTCTGTCATGTATTTTCCTTTCACATCGAGTGTGTGCACTGTTACCGATATCGCTTTACAATTTTTCATACAAAAGAACGATTTGATGACGAGTGCGGCGCGCACTCTCGCGAGTTCTACTCTCCGAGATTGAATCCCGGTAGCAAAACCCTCGCGACTTCTCTCTCTTTCTCTATCTCGGTTTCTCTCCTCTCGATCTTGATCTCGCACGCACGTCAATTATTCCGATCGCCGTTCTTATCAGTACACTTAATATCTCAGATATAGATCTTTCAGCGTGATCCACCTCTGTCTATCCTCCTTCGTGTGAATATCATACAAAAGACTAAGATTTTTTATATATATATATATATATATATATATATATATGCAAATGTCTCTTATAATCATATCTTGTTATCATGTACGAACGTAATTGTTAATGTAATACGCGGCGGTACCTCTTGTGTGCTACCTTAATCGTTAAGTTAATTTACAAAATTCGAGCCTATCGATAGTCGACGAACAGCCGGAGACGGCGGTGTCGTCCTTCCGGCAAAGAATTGCCGTTCAATCGCGTTTGCAAATCATTACGTTACATAAAGAAAAAGTGAAAAATAGAGAAAACAAGTTCGATTGATCATATAATCATTTTTTACTCGATACAATGTAAATCTATAATAATTAAGGCGAAAAATGTATCGCAGTTCGATGCACGTCGCGGGGGTGAATTTAATATCGACGCGGCATATCCTTCGATATTATTTTGGAAAACTGAATATAATTTTTCTTGTTTTTTTTTTTTTTTTTTTTTTTAATCGCCTTTTTAACCGCCATCTCCTCTGATCCCCGATGGATCCTTTTAGACACATAACACACGTCACGCACATGTCCTTACAGGACACGCACCTCTGCCATTCGCGCAACACGTTCCAGCCGATGATGGTGCGTGTGCACTCCTTAATTTACACCCTTGAGTTATCACTTGTAAGGGAATATCTCGAATCTTGAGAGATTAAATGTAAAATTATTCAATTGAGTGTCCGATCTGTTTGCACGCTTTGCAATCTCTTTTCCAAGAAACGTTAAGACGGACATCAAATGGATGCGAGTTAATTTTAAAAGATGTTTCGAGAATAGCGTGACATGGGTCACGATAATTTTATTAAATCAATTTTAATTATAATTAAATAAATTTTTATATATATAATCTTTTTCAAATTATATTATCATAACTAGAAAAAAATAGATTATGCAAATAGAGTATGCAAATATTTAATTATAATTAAATAACAATTTATCTATTATGTTATTTAATTTCATCAGTAATTTTAGTGATTCGAGATGTTTCCGAGTTAGTCAGAATGTGATAACAATGAAAAGGTGAAAATGAGAATGATCACCCTATGCTATTCACTTCATAATTTTAAAATTTTTCTTAAAAATTGAAATCGGATATATCATACAAATAAATATATTATTTTTTATTTCGTCATATTTCCTTTCTAATTTTTAAACCTTTAAGGTGAAAGAAAATTTCAAATAATTAACTTGTTAAAGATACAATATTATGGTATTTCTGTTTCTCTAAAATTATGCAAAGTACAAATTAGACGTACGTATATCAATTATTACGTTAGAGGAAAGTATATATATATATATCCTTATTTTGGAAAAAAATTTTGGAGATAGAATTACAGCGAGATAGGAAAAAAAAAAAAAAAAAAACAGAAAACAGATGTGCGAATATCATAGAACAATCATCCAAAATCATTTACTCATCACCCTTTCCTCTCGCATCCGTAGGCCTCGCGTCGCTTTTAAACATTAACGCAATCTTGCACGCATGCGACACCAGTGGGAACATACTTCACAGTATCAAGTTTTAATTAATTAAACGCTTTGCAAATAATCGAGCGTATTATCCGCGTATATCGAACCTCAGTCGCAATGGCGAACGGCGAGCATCAACCCTTCCTGGTCACGGCGAGGTGGGTGATCCGGTGGACCCTGGGAGACGTTCCGTCCCGGAACGTCGGGAACGTCTCCTTCTCCGGACGAGCAGTTCCCGCTCCTCTCTTCCCCCCCCCTTCCCCCCTATGTTCTATCGTCCTTCGAACGTAGAATACTTTAAATGTAAAAATAGAGTTTACATTTGCGGCGACGAGAGTCGACGCGTGGAGTTTGTCGGATTCCGGCGAGGGATCACGCGTGATCAGAAAGAGTTTGGCGTCGTTTTACCCGATTTATCAAAAAGGAATTATTACCATGCTAAATTAATAGTAGCGATTAACCTTTGCCTTTCGAGTATGCGTATTCGGATTTTACTCCCGAGAGAGTGGTTTCTTTTCTCCTCGAGTGCGAGTGTTAGTTCGACGGGACATTAGTCCCCGTTATTACAGACAATAAAAGAATATTATTCTCGCTACGCTATATATTTGAGAAACTCGTCGTTTCGAAACTCGACATATTTCGTATTATCGTGTTATTTCGCTTGGAATTGCGCCGGGAATTAAGAAATAGGAAATTATTATTATTTACAAATTATTTTAAGAAATTTAAGAAAGAAGTTAAGAGAGAGGTTAAGAAATTTATATACAAATTGCTTGCGTATATTATTTAAAAAGTGAAATAAAATCTATACATCACAAGAATTCAAAAAGACTTATTTATCAAGATTATTTTAACTTCTATCAAAGATAAATCATTTAATTTCGTAAAGTGAAAAAAAGTAGGAAGACGATTAAAAAAAAAAATAACGCAAGAGATTTTTCTAATTTAGAGTCAACTTCGCAACTTCATGATCGAATTTCATTATTCTCTCTTGATTCGCTTTTTTTTTTTTTCTCATAGGATTATTTTGTGCATCATTCTCGGGTTGGAGATAAATCTCCTTTACACTTTGCGCAAAGAATCTCTTATCGTTTATCAGTATAAATTTAACTCTAGGCTTAACCAAGTAACTAACTCTCTCGCCAAGCTATAGTTAAGAAGTACGTCGGCTGGATTTCGCATCTCACCGAAAGATCTCTGGCGGAATGGTCTCTCTCTCTCTCTCTCTCTCTCTCTCGTTGATCTCCAGATCGAGATTGCAACGATCGCACGAGAACCCCCGCGGTCGGCGGGGACAGAGGAGAAACGAGTCTCGAAATGTCTCGAACCGACGCGGACGAGATTCTCGTGGATGGTAAAACGAGGTATGTCGTGCGCGAAAGAATTATCAAGTGCTATTCAACAGTGCTATTCCCGCTTCCCCGTGAGAGTCGCCTTCTCTCGCAGTCGCGTCTTCTTCGTTGATTAGGCGTTACGGAAATTAACGGGATCAACCCACCGGGGGAACAACTACGACTGGTCGCAGGTCGCGGACTTTTCGTCCGCGTGGCGTGCACTGTGACGCTTAATAGCAAAATGCGTGAATGCGATGAAATAAAATATACTAAGTGTGGAAGGTACGCGTGTCTGTAATAGCAGCCGGAACGACGATCGCCCGACTACTAATCGGCGGCGACGCTCTTTCATAAATTACCGATCGATCGGATCGACACTTTAACGCTATCTGCTGCTGTAAATAAGAGGAAGCCGTACTAAACGAGTCACGTGAATAAACGTGCAGTAAATTTATATATATATATATATATATATATATATATATATATATATATATATAAAGGAGATGATCTTTTTCAAAAACACTGACTTTTATTTACTAATAATAATTATGTATTATATCACATTATTATTGTTATAAAATATTATTATAAATTGTTATTGTTATAAAAATTCAGTAGAACATTTGTTGGCGTTCGATAAAAAAAAAAAAAGAGATTCTATCAAACTCTGTGGAAACGTGCAAAGAACATTTGCTTCACTTTTATTCACACGACTTTCTTCCGTTGCCGAAGAACCGAAGAAGTATAGAATAATATTACGACGAATAATAATAATTATACAAAGACGGAACAGAGAAACGCATGATCCTGCGGAAAACGCACATATAACAACGGGTACTATTGAGGGAGGGGGGGGGGGAGGGAGCACGAAACAAGTATTGTCACACCATTCATCGATAGAAATAGTAACAGCGATAGGCGATAGTGTAACAATGTATATATATATATATTTATAAATACAAGCGGCGAGTATCTTATCTTTTTTAGAGGCTCTCTATCAACTACAACATAACCGAAGCGAGTTATTCATGCGATAACGACTAAAAACTAATGTTGTCTATTTCGCGTAATAAAGGCGGAACACATCCGTCTGGCGCATTTAAAACGTTAAAACGAGCCCTCCAATGTGAATCACGCGATGTAAACATCGAAATCAGATCCTCTAAAAATTAACAGATCCTACCTAGTGTTAAAAAAGATACAAATTATTTTATAAAATATGATTTAAGATTTTTTTAGGTAAAAGAGATAAAAAAAAAAATTATTAAAAATATAGATATAAAAAAAGAAATCGTTGACACTTTAACTTTGATGCCAATTTCGTTCTTGAATCCTTGTAAAATTTGACAATTTGCGATTTAAAAATATCGCATCGATTGCTAAGATGTTTACGATTATGAAATGATGAGTTATTTCGTGACTCTCATCGGAGGGTCTCCGATCGAAATGGAATGAGACTGATTTCCTGCGTAGAAGGAAAGCAAAAGGAAATAATCGTCTGACGCGATGCGAATCGTAATTAACGTGATTGTCTCCTGCCTCCTGCAAAAGGTCGGCGTTATGGCTTGGCAGCGCACGTGCTGGAGCTTAAACTTGACTAGAACTTAACGAACGTGCGGAGGAATTAAACGCGTAATTCTATCCTTTTCTCTCTCTCTCTCTCTCTTTCTTAATCTCTAATTTAAAAAATTCTTTTTTCATTTCTCGTTCACATCGATCTCGCCAATTTTTTTCCGCCATCGTCTCTTCTCGCAGGGCTGGGTATTTCGGATGTCGGCTGATTAGCGAATGCGCAAGTATCATGTTCCGCATCTTGTATTCTCAATCGAATTTTCACGTTGGACCGCACACAGCTGTGATTTAATCGCAGCTACTCCTTCAAAATAAATTTTCCAAAAAAATATTTTTCAATTAATATCTTGCGTTATATATTGCCCAGCCCCGTTCGATATTTTTAAATCGAGAACATCACTGTCATGTCATCACGTGCGAAAAAAAACACATTGCGTGTGTACATCGCGTTATGTATTACAAGATTTCCCTCAAGTATATGATAAGTAATAAAAATAGAAAAGAGAACGACCGCTCTTCCATAGCCACCACATTACAATTCACAGCGAAATCTAAACGTGTAACCGAGGTACGTGCTTTAGTCTCACGTATATTTCGAACTGAATAAGACTATCAGTCTTTTTGTTCCTTTTAGAAGAGAAATTAGCGCACGCGCAAGAGATACGCGTAATACGTCGTGAGAGATATTAACGCGTATATAATGTTGAAAAACATATAAATATACGCAATGCGCGCGTAATCACTAATATTATCATTATGACAGATCATAAAAGAGCGATGTCTCGCGTCGTTGCAGGAAACGCTTCCTCCCGAGGCGTTGCCATAGACGAAGATAATTTATTTCATCTTCGTTTCAGTCGTTTCGAAACGGAAACGTTCTACAACAAACGCCAAGATAACATTAATGGGAACCTCGAAGAAATCTTCGTGATTGATTCACGGGTTGTGCGAGAAATCGTGGCGTCGAAATCCCTTCGTTACATTCAGCTTTAATTGCGATTCGCAAGAGCGAAGCGGTTCTGAGTCATAACCCGCGCCTCATATACTTGTCAGAAGAATGAATATATATATATCATACCTATACAAGGGTACACTCGTCCCTTCTTGCGTAAGTCCTTCGCTGTACAGTCATACGGAGGGCACCGACACGAGCATTCCTATACGCTCGACGTCGGATTTCGATATTAAAACTTTGTCGCACAGTGGATATATTACGTTCTGGCTTGATCATTAAATTACCGATAAAAATAAGCTTCTGCAACGGTTTCAGTGACAATGTCACGCACTGCACTTTGTGATTCTCTCACCAACGATGTCGGAAATCCACGTAATAATACCACGACGAGTCGATTTCTAGTTAATTTCCAGTCAATGCTGTTCTCCCACAGTTAGCTTATGATCAACACATGTAAAATCTGCGGATATATTATGTACAAGTAGTTTCTAAATCCGCGTTGTGCATCTCGATCCGATTATCTTGATGACGATGATGATAGTAATGATGACGATGACAGCAATGATATTTTATCGATGTTTATTCATCTTTGGTTGGGGCGATGTATGCTCGTTCGAACGTTCGTGGATCCTCGGACACTCATCACGAAACTTCTTCACGCACATGTCCGCCCAAACGATATTTAGAACAATTTAGTCTCGCTCGTGCTACTTTTCAAGCATTATGACACTGGTTCATCATCGGCTAAATTGTGAAGATCCGAGTAATTCACGATGGCACGATGAAGAAATTCATATTGCGCCTATAACATATGATAATAAACGTTACGCAAAATACAATTTATTTAATTGTAATTAATAATAATATTATCAATGAATAAATAGTGAAGCTTTGAAAAAAAAAAAAAAAAAAGAATAAACATATAAAACAAGACAATCAAAAATACATAAGTATAATTCAATTTAAAAAATTCTGAAATTGTTGTATCAAAATTTACAAAACACCATATTTTTACAATGTAATTTGGAAAGGATCATCGAGACACTTACAAAGGTGCTGATCATGCCGTGTCGCTGAGAACGCAGTTTCTTCGTCGTGGTGAAGATGTCCACGCGCTTTTCGGTGCGCAGCTGCTGAACCAGTATACTAAGCGCCACAAACATAGAACTCCGGTCCGACCCATAGCTGCAATGCACGACCAGCGAGCCGCTCGTCTCGGTGTCGTTCGTCAACGTCTGATCCACCAGCTCGATGAGACCGCGCGTCACCTCAGGTACTTCGCCCTCCACCGTGGGCCAGCCATGATACTGATACTGTTTCACGACTCCGCTCTCGTCAGTCTTCGTGTTCAAAATGCAAAATTCACGACGTGTATAGTACGGACAGCTCTCGCTGTGAATGTAACGGACCCTTATGTGATCGTAATCGGTCTCGTCGTCGGGCCAATAGCGTGGACATTTCCGTGGTCCTTCGTTCAACTGGAAAAGGTATTATTTATTTTATATATGATTATAATCAATGTAAAATCTATTTCTTTTCTTCGAGAAATATGCTTATTTTTTATTATTAAAATCGGGGACCCGATAAACTTCTTTCTCCCGATTGTACACGTAGAATTATTTTTATTGAAAAAATTATTATATTGGTAAAATTTGAATTACGTTACGAATGAAGAAAGAAACATATCGAAAGTTTTCGTTAATTCTTTAAAAATTTTTTGTATGAAATTGCGTACCATGTATATTATATTAACGCAATATTCATGCATTTATACGAATTTTTTTGCAAAAATTGAACAAATTTAGCAACACGAAAAGAATAAAAATAAAAATATGTAACATGTACTTACGTCAGATAACATAACTATCGTAGAGATGCATTGTTCTGAAATCATTCGCCAGAAATCCGTGATGGTGATCTCCAGTGGATCTTGCGTAATCACGAACGACTCGGAATTATCGTAGCCTTCGATAAATGACGCGTTTATGTACGTCGAGTGTTCCCTTCCCGGAACCGGGGTGAGTATTACACGATTTCTATCATACGGTATCACCAATTCACTTCTGTTTTTCGATCTATTTTCGTCTCCGCCACCAACGGAGAAGGACTTCCGATCTTCCAAGACGGAACTGATTTTCTATAAATAAAAAAAATTTAACGTCTTTTACGTTAACGTTACGTTATAGAAAAAAATGAATTTGTTTTTCAACAAAGTTGTTGGAAAAATTCAAGAATACAGAGCGACGTTACATGTTCACTGAATATATATATATATATTTATAGCGTATTGGATATTGGTTATTCGACATACGAGAATATAACGTTTTCGTAGGTAATTCGTTAATCTATCCAATACACAAATAGAACACGCTGTTCGGAAAAGAATTGATCTAAAAATAAAATCAAGATAAAATAATACAGGAAATAACTTTGATACAAACTGTACTTTTATCAGAATGTTGGTAAATATAATTTAATTTGCAGATCTCAAAAATAAAGGTAAATGTGAAAAAAATTTCTTATAACATCTAACTCTGCGCTTATAACTTACGTCGTACTCTTCCTCCATTCTGCATTTCTCTTTCCCATTGTCTCGTTGCCTGAGTTTGGCGACTGTAGTCTTGAGTTGCGATGCCGGGATCTCCGTGTCACCGTACTGCGCCATCTCCATGAGCGCGCGATAAATAAAGATGTATTGCTTAAGTGACTGCACGAGGAAGTTACGCTGATGTCGCAAGTCGCATACGGTATTGAAGATGGACACCTGACCTTCCTCAGCTAGTTGCTGCAATAGCGAGTCCAACGCCACGAGTGTGCCGGTGCGGCCCACACCGGCGCTACAGTGCACCAGGATAGGTCCCTTCTCGAGCGAATATGCCTCGTTGACGCGTTTAATGAAGCGTAGAATCGCGTGGGGATGCTCGGGCGCAACAAAGTCCTTCCATACGAGGAAGTGATACTGCACAATTGCACGGGAGTCGCGTTCGCCTAATCGCGTCATCTTCAATTCGCGCACCACATAATCTGAATAGGCGCGCTCCTTGACGTGCTCCACCGTGATGTCGCCGAAGTTCTTGGTCTCGCGCTTGTCAGGCCAATACTTGGCACACTTGGTCTTTGAGTACTCCTCGAGATTCGTCAGCATGAGTATCAGTTCAAGATGTTGCTCCCAAATCATGCGCCAGTAATCGCACACGGTGTTTTCCATCGGACCCTGGGCGCAGATAAACTTTTTGCGTTCTTTGTAGCCCAGCACGAAGTTGGCATTGATGTAATCGGAACCGCAGATACCATCTATCTGCGCTAGGCGTACTCTCGTCTGATCGTAACACTTGATGTCTGGATAACGATTTTTATAGAGGTTTTCCTGCGCTTCGGACGCACGCGTCGTTCTGTCCGTAAATCGGTCAGGTAACAACTCAAACTCGTGTTGGAAACCGTAATCTGAATCCCGATGGCGGTCCAAGTATGCCTGTAATAGCTCGTTCTTTGGTATGGGTGGCATATCCGGCGGACTTGCCGCCACGAGCTGATGCCTCCCTCTCAGGCTTCTACAAAGATGTCTATGAAAAAAAATCATCCATAAATTAAAACATTTTATTCTTTAAGAATTGATAATGAAATATTAATTATTATTTGTATAATTTTATATAAATTATTTATACATATGAATACATATAAATAATTTGTATGCATATTTATATGTAGCTAAAATTAGCTATTAAAATAGAAAGTATTTATTAAGCATTTAAGATACAAATAATATATTATAAGATAAAAAAATAGCGTTATAAGATACAAATAAAAATATGTTATTAGAATAATCCATGTAATAAAATATTTGTATAAAAAGTCATTTAAGAGAATGTTCGTTTTTCTTGATACTCACCTGAAACTATTGCGTAACGTTATAACTTCTTCCCTCTCTTGTGCTCGCTTCGTAAATCTATATAACACACACAGCGCAATAAAGAGAATCGTGAGAGTTAAAATTAGGGCGATAAAGAGCTGTATTATCATTTCTCTGATAGTAGTCGCCTCCGCGGCGGTTACGCTGAGAGGATCTACTCCGCCATAAAGAGGATTGAAGTAACTGCTATAAGCCGGTAAAAGCTCATCCTTCTGATTACCGAACACTGCAAAAAAATCGATCATCATTGCACTATCAAACTTAATGTCGTAACGATTTTATGATATGTCGCAAAGCACCTCGCATCCCGCGAATTTATCTACAACCGTACGTACCGATAACTTCGATGAAACCGGTATAATTTGACGTTTCATCGAGGAAACCGTCGTAAGGCGATAAGATGCCAAATTCGCTAGATCCGTCCACGGACGCCTTTTGCAAAGGTGCGTCTTCTCTCTTCCGTCTCTCCATTTTTTCCGTGGCATTAATAATCACAGGTACGGCCGTAGTTGTGTCAATGTTCGCGATGGTACTAATAGTGGTTGTCGTTGATGTGAATGAGCTAAGAGTCGTGCTGCTACCAGTGCCGTTCACAGTTGTCGTAGGCATCGATGTGGTTGTTGTCGTACTCGTAACGGTACTGCTCGTGTTGTTGGGGGTTGAAGTGGTCGTCGACAAAATTTCCGGAACAAAGTGCAATAACGGTGGTGCTGATTTGGGTCGTAAACCGACACACTTGTCGCACATCGTACCGCCGCTGGACGACTCGCCGTCGCCGAGAAAGATCTCGGTCAACAGTTGATCGCTATCAAACGTCTCGGCAACATACGCACCACCAGTAGGCGAATTGTGCACATAATGATAGGAGTACACCGCGATTTCCTCAGGTGGCGGCAGATCGCCGACTGTCTTATGCGGCGGCAGTTTCACCAAGTAGACACGATAGCAACAAATCGGGCCATTCCGTTCGGAAATGCGCGGTAGATAAAGCTTGAACAATTGCCTGCCCTGACTCTCGATCTTTCGCCAACTACGCATATTCATGTTATCGCGACTTGGAATCGCGACCGGCGTCGTGCAGTTTCCTATGGCGTCCTTACCAGGAGTACGAGACCTCGTCACTCCGTGCACCCGAACCTTTAATCAAATGGTTATTTTTAGCATTTAAAAAAAAAATAATTTGCTATTATAAATTAAAATAAAGTATAATTTCAAGTTATAAATTATTTCAATTCGAAAATAATTATTTTAATTAAAATTAAAAATTAGTAGAGATAATTTAAGAATTTACTTAATAATATTAGAGTGTATACCGTATAATTTGTATTGGGAGGTATCTTATTGTAATGTGTGCTGTTTCTGTTATAGACACTCCAACTGGGTGGTTCAAAGTTTTGAATGTCCAGACGTCCCATATCATTTTTGAATGTCGCTACGCCGCTCAGTTGTATATTGTAGCGTTGTATAATACCGTTCGGCTTCTCAGGAGGTTTCCACGTAATGGACATAAAACTGAAGCTGCTTATATTGTTGTAGCGACAAATAACGACGAGATTCTTCGGAGGACTGGCCACTGGAAGAGTAACGAATGCGTTTGAATGTTAATAGAACGTGAAATAAAACATTTTTTTTCTTGTCATTCGCGCTGACACACCTCCATCCAAAGTGGTGCCGTTCACTTCAACACTCCAATTGCCGCATTGTTTCGTGTATTCGCTACAGGCAGCTATCTTAAATTTGTACGTGGTCGCCGGATCAAGATCCACGAAGGCGTACACAGTGAATGGCTGGGCGGGATACACCGCTTCTCTTTTCTGATCAGCGTGAGTGGCCATCAGATTATAATAGTGCACGTGTTCTTTCAAATCCGGCGGCGGTACGGTCCAGCCTATCGTAATCGAATTTTCCGTCACACCATTCACGGAAACTTTCGGCACAAATACTGGATCTACAATATATTTTTTAGACTATATTAAAAAAAAAAAGGAAAAGGAAAAGGAATAAAAAGCAAATTAAATCGAAATTAAAGTTAAAGCTACATTACTGGAAATGGACGTAAGAAATACAAAGTAGACGTTTAAGGGAGAAACTTGCGTGAAACTCTGTTTCAGAAATTATACCTTTCTCAAGCGTAGTAATCCACCGCGGATCTAATTGCATGTACGACGCGCCTACCGCATTGGTAGCGCTAATGCCGATTTGATACGCGGTGCCGCTCTCGAATCCCTTGAGAACGTAACTCGAATTACCGCCGCCAATCTGCTCGGCATAGTACTGCCGTTGATCCGTACCCTTCTTCATGTGCTGGATGAAGTATTTCTTAATCGGTTCGTTACCGTCGTTGACAGTCCAGTTTAGAAATATACTGCCGGCCCCGACCGCCTTCATAAAATCTATGCTGACTTTCGGCACGTCGATGACGAATAGATGCGTCGAGGCGCTCACCACCCCATTGTAATCGTTCGCTTGACACACATACGTGCCGTTGTCCTTGCGCGCCAGACTCGTGAACTCTAGAATCAAGATGGCATAGGTCTCGTTTATTTGCGCGACGATGGTGAGATCCTTCAAGTGTTCGCTGCTCTCTGAATCGTTCCCTTTCAACCAAGTAAATTGGGACAATGGATAACCGTATATGTGGCACGTTAGGTTGGCCGCTTCCATCACTTTCGCCCTCACATCTCCGCCGGATACCACCTTGCCAGGTTCTGGAAGACAACGAGAGACATTTTAACATGAGAAAGTCATGCAAATCCTCAAACTGATTCTCGAGTAAAAAGAAAAAAAAAAAAGAATATGAATATCATCCGCGAAATTCGAAATGCACGTATCGGAAAGATAAAACATTAAAAGCTCCTCGTGTACCTATCACTCTGATATGAATGTTCCTCTCGAGGTATTCGCCGTCGGCGGTCTGCGCGGAACATTTATAGTCGCCCGTGTCGTTTCTGCTGGCCTTCTTTATGTCAAGTCGCCCGCCATACTCGAAGTCCTTGATGGTAGTGAGGTTCCTGTCGCCGATGCTCCACCAGACGTAACCGGGCATGTTGAGCTTGCATAACAGCGACGGTGTGCTGCCCGCCTCTATACCCTCGAAATCCTGCGACGATCGAATCTCCAATGACGCGGTCCGTTCGGCCTTCGGCTCTATCACCACTTCCGGTTTATCTATATCTATCAAAGTAAATAAATCCTCAGTATTAGCTCACAACGATGCGGGCAATAAATTTGAAATAAAAAATTCAAAATCTCTAATTAGCCAAGCCCATCGAGAATAGATTAAAGCATCTCCCTCTACTAGCAGAAAATCAAATTTGATACAAAATTTTCCAATCTTTCATTTTCACTTTCTTTTTTAAAGCTCAAATAAAATTAGATTTTTTTTTTTTTTAATGCAACTTTGAAGTAGCACTTTCGATATTTTTTGCCAAGAAAAATCGTTGAATATTTGAATATTAATGCTGATTAATCGCGGTATGTGGTGAGGATATAAGATTTTCTTTATAAAACACAGGTAAATTTGTTGCATACTGCTGCTCCATAAATCGTTAGTTTATTTCGAATGTTTAATTTAATAAATTAATGAATTTAACTCTAATTAATTATGGCTTCTATTGTTCTAACAATTAATTGTTGACGAGTGCTTGATTTATTGTTATTTTATACATTGAACTTTAAACAATCTCTTTAAAGAATCATAAAAGTTAATAATAAATATTTGATATTTGATATTTTTTGCCTATAAATGTATTAATAAAATCATTTTGATAATTTGATAATTAAATCGACCTATAGTATGTCGACTTATAGCGAAAAAAACTTTCGCTAAAAATTTTTAAATTCCTGTCGGTTTTCTCGCGGAACGCTTTATAGATTTATCTTCGACATTTAAATCTTCGCGAGATGAACCGGCGAGATGTCGAATTCGATTACGCAGCGCTAGCCCCTTTAATTCCTATACGCTATTCTTGTGCGATCAATGAAATCAAATTTAGCATTTAGTTCGCCAACGTTCGGCGACCGTTCATTTTCGATGAATAGAAAGACGGATGAGAAAAATCGTGCTCTTTTAATTGACAAATCCTCCATCGTTTCTATTCCATTCTATTCCGTCATACCTCTGCTCGCATGTGTCGGTTTTTGTCTCCATCCATAATCCATTTCCCTTATCTACTTTCTCTCGCGAGTCAAAGATTAATGATAAAAATACTTTTTATTTCTTTTTCAAATAAGAAGCGCTTCCAGGCTCAATCAATATTGTCTCAAGGAATATTTCAAGCAGCGCTCTCTTTCTCTCTCTCTCTCTCTCTCTCTCTCTCTCTCTCTCTCTCTCTCTCTCTCTCTCTCGCAGTCTCGCAATCTAGGATTCATAATGCAGCAAAATGGAGAAAAACCAGCACAAGTGGCGGATTCACTCCTCGTGCATCTCATTGAATTATTTCCACAATGTGTCATGTCCAATGCCAACGACCGCCCCCGCGTGCTTCACGCACGCACACACGCACGCACGCATGCGTACCTACGGCCCTCGCCGAACACGCACTCCTCACGTATCCGCAAACGCGCACTGTGGTTTTAGTACGTAATACATATACAAACATATAATACGTATACACGATCGATAGTAAACTGATAACCGCGATTGATAACCGTACGCGTATGCGATGCGTGCGATAACGAGGCGCATTTGACGAATAGGACACTCCTTGTTTAAAATCTAAATCGGACGGCGTGTTTTCTTTCCAAGCTTCAAATTATGTACATCGTCCCATGCGAACGTCCAATGCGTTTTCAGATCGAGATTCTGCCGAGAGGGGGAGAGGGGGGAGGTTGACCTAAAATTACCATGAAGATTAAATCTTCAGTACCCATTTGCATCTCTCTTATCGAGGGCTCTTAATAAACTGCTCGAAGGCGAAGTCGATGCTCGAGATCTTTTTAAGGAAAGATCATTCCTCTCACGTGAGTCGTTATTACGAATGAGTCCGATGTCTCTTACCAAACTCTATCTCTGTATAAATATTTCCCTAAACTAGATCAATGTCACCGTCTAATTCGAAAAATTCAAAACGTATCTACGCGACAGTTATTTTCATCCACGAGCAAAGTGGATAGAGCTGGCGCGTAAACGAGAATCTCTCTCTGTCTCTCTCTCTCTCGGCAATCATCCTGGCACGTTGTTGACGTCGAGAACGGTGGACAACAATGTTACATCAACTGGTGGACAATTATAATTTCGGTCGATTTAATTGCCAATGCTCTATGCAGCATCAGCGGCATGGACGGGCCGCGAAATCAGACGAAACGTTCGCGAGCAAAAACTGGAATCAACACCGGAATTGGATCTTTCGACGAAATGAGACAAGTTCCATCCGTTTAGTCACAGGCGAGTTATCTCGTTGAGTGGAACAATGGCACTAGTCACGCTTTCCACGTCTCAAGAAACGAATAGTCAAGCGAAGATATCGCAGCTTTGCTTTGTACGATTTTTTTTCAAGGAAGATTTAAAAAATGAATAAAAATCCTTTGAGTCTCTCGAATTCAGATATGTAGCCAATTTCGAAATTTAGAATTTTAAGTTCTTCTGAAGCTTTTAGGTCGTACCCGCCAAACATCAAAGCTTTGTAAATTTCTTCTGAGTATTTAAGCAAAAGTTAATTCTCTGAACGGTAATCTTTTCAATTTGCATTAATTCTTGTAGAAAGAAACTTGTGTAATGGAGCATAAACTAATAGTATATTTAAAACTTAAATTATGTTTAAGTAATGTTTATTTATTATTATTATTAATATACATAATTATCTTTATCCTTTTCACGTTTCTAAATTATTCGATATCTGCAATTCAGTCTTCCTACAAATTATTATTATTATTATATTTTATATTCATTTTATTATCATTACATTACTACAATTATTATTGTATTTTTTTCTGTTCTAGCGGTTGCTTTCAAAAATATTTACGATCAAAAGTTTCTGTCATCAATTAGGGAAAAAAATATCAATTACAGACATTTTTATAAAAAAATATTCCTTTGCCGCGTTTCGTAATAGAAACGCCACAGGCTCGGAAAATCTCCGAATCTCGCATTGCTGCCCGACGAATTGCAGCCGCGCGTCCAATCGATCGCACGGCGCGCGATTTTCCACGTGCTCTTTCGCGACTCTTTCTTTTATTAAAATAATTCTCTCTCTCTCTCTCTCTCTCCTTCTTTTCAACAATACGCGATACAATGTAGAAATTATTCAACAAGGGGGCTCGCCGCATGACCCCAGCGTCAATCGTCAATCGTTTCGTCATCGAAATTAAATCCCGAACGTTATCGTCTCGCGTTTACACTTCTTCTCCTGTGCAAAAAAAAAAAATCAATCTGAGAAGATGGCATCGATTCGCGCCGGGGGGAGCTCGCCGATGTTTCATCTATCGCGAATTCTTTGAAAACTGGAGAAATCGACGCGAGACGATATTCCTGATCCCCGAGCATTTTTCCAGCTCGTTTCCTCGCGCATTTTTATACGGAGAGCGTTAGAGAGGCGCAATCGAAACGGGTCTATGGATGCTCACGGAGGCGCGTCCCGGCGCGCCTCATCCCACATCTTCCCCTCTCACTCTTTTTCTCTCTCTCTCTCTCTCTTTCCCTCCCGGGCATTCCGTTCGAGGAGGAAGCAAGCGCAAGCTGCGGGATCGACTCACCGGTCTCGTCGACGCCGGCCGCGCCGAGCACGAGGAGGCACAAGAGCAGCGGCGCCAGCGACCGCGCGGTCGACGTAACACCGCCGCTCCGGGATAACATGGCGGTCGTGACAGCCGGTCAGTCGGATGGATAGATGGATGGACGGACGGACGGACGAACGAACAAATGAACGGACGAGCGTGTGCGGGTGTGCGCGTCGGCGAGTACTCCGCCGACGTTCGCCTTCCGTTCCCGGTGGTAACGGCCAACCCCCCCCCCAACCGCCGCTACTCCACCTAACACGCGCTTCTTGCGTCCGTGTCGTCCTCGTCCGCCTCGCGCGGCGTTGACCACCCCTCGGCTCCCCGGGTTCCTGGCGATGCCGCCCTCACAGGTCCTCCATCGCCCGGCGGACGCGTCTCGCCGCGGGTATCGTCTACGGGGATCGCTCCCCCTCCTACCCCGTGTATCTGCCGCACGCCCTCGTTCACTCGGTCATTACGCCACGCGCGCACACGAGGAACCGTGTTGTCGCTTGCGCGGCACGTCACGTCACGTCACGTCACAGCATAGCACGGCACGGCACAGCACGGGATGGCGCGTCGTGGATCGGCAGGATCTCCACCACGTTACGTGTGTGTCGACGCCGACGCTTGCACGACGAATCTTCGGAAGGCTAACCGATCGGACGACGGGCGTTCGCCGTTTGCTGCTCTCACGCGACGACGATTGACGACGATGGTGGTGGTGATGGTGGTGGTGGTGGTGATGGTGGTAGTGGCGACGACAGCCAACGGCAGCAGCGGCAGCGGCGGCGGCGACGGCAGTGACGATGACGGCACGGCAGCGGCGACGGCGGAGGCGACGGTTCACCTCCTCACCTCGTAACGGTGCGCCAGAGAGACTGAATCACATCACGCGCAAGACAGCGCGCGCCGACCTGAGTCTGCTATGGCCGGAGTTGTGCGGGGTAGCAGAATTGACAGAGATTTTTTTTCCGGCGCGGAGCTGTGTCGGTGCTGTCCTCTAGCATCTGTTGCGTGAAACTACTTGCAACCATCTTGACACATTCAGTATCGATGGATAAATATGTTCTGCACAAGATATTTTTTGGTATAGTGGATGTTCCAAAATTTGCCCAAAAATTTATTATATATATATATATATATATATATATATATATATAAAATGAATTAAATATTTTTAGCATTGGCTGTGGAATATACTTTAAAGTCTTCAAATAAGAATGTAAATATTATCCTCCATTTTACAATACTTGTGCAATTTATTAAAAAAAAGATTAATTTAATTCAATAATACATACATATATATGTAATAATTATTAAATTAAAATCATTTTTATTAATAAATTACATAATTAATAAATTAAATTGATTTGAAAAGTACATGTGTGAAAATGGCGGCAATGTTTCAACTTTTACTTGAATAATTCTATGTAATATCAGTTTCATATTTAAACAAGAAAATCTGTAAAAATGATTACAAAAATATTGTTTATATAATTTTAAATAGTTATATTTAATATTATAATATTTAGATAAAATTTTCTTACAATTTATCTTGCACTATTTGCAATATTTGATCCAATCAACAGTTGCTTCAATTTTCAATGTCCAAATTTTTGCAGAATTTTAAAGGTCTTCTTTTCGTCAAATATATATCTATTTTATTTCAAGTACAATAATTCAGGTACAAAAGACAAATCTTATAGAGTAATAATATAAAACTTGCAAGTGAAAGAAGAGTATATTCTGTCTCGCTTTTGCTCGTTATCTAACCTAACGTGGTAGGTTTGTCACGTTGCTTCTACTCTCTGGTCTCTAGTATATTCTGGTATATTCTTTGTATTCCTAAACGAAATAGATATGAGCGTTGAAGAAAGATCGAAAATACATACAGGAAGTGCGAGCGTGAACAAATCTAATATTTATATTGTTTATATCATTGCAAATTGATATATTATGTCAGGGATCAAGTTTTTTTGTCGTTAAAAATTCATGTACATATATAAATATTTAACACTGAATATATGGATTAAAAAAACTGAATACACCATAATAATGAGATGATGAGCGATTAATTATAATATATTCTATGTAAATGACTTCACAATAAAATATAATGTGGAATATAATGCTGATGAGATTGTATAATACAACTATCAAAAGCAGAAAAGTACAGGTAAGATTTTATATTTTGCACAATAGTTTTTTTTTCTGCAGTAAAAGTTAATAATTTATTCTAAACAATTACTTATATGAATTTCTTTCAAGAATTTTGCAATCTTTATGTTAAAAATGTAATATCTTGTTTTATTTTTTGACTTGTAGATTTGCAAGCATTGGACATCAAATGTAACTGTTATTAAAATGAATAGCATGTGCACTAACACTGATTCTTTTGATATAAATCTTTTTTCTCCAGTAGATAAGGAAAAAATACTTGAAGTAATAAACAATAGAAACACAAAAGATCTACTGCAGTGAGTTGATTAGTTGTATAATAGTTAATAGTAGAGTTGATTAGAGTTATATAAGAGAATTTCTTGAATCTTATATGTAACGACACGTTATAAATCTTTATATTAATGTAGAAATTATTTTTCCAAAGATATTCCATTTCTGAGAAACGTGCACAAAACTTAGAGTTGCATCGAGCAAATAATGGGCCATTTACATCACTGGAAGATTTGTTACAAGTAAAGAATATGAATAAAAAATGTACATATAACTTTTATAAGTCAATTATATTGGGTAAGAAAAGGATAGGTCCTAAGAAGAGTATGTCAGGCTTAGTTATAACACCAAAAAATATCGTAAATGATCAAAAGGTATAAAAAATCAAGCTATTTTTAATTTTCTAATGAAAGAATCGATATGTATTAATAGGTTCCTTTCTTATCTCCATGTATATTTTTTACTAATTCTATGCTTTATCTGTATGTTATAGGATGTCAACACAGCATTAGGCATATATGTAGGATATGACATGATAAGTTGGTCATTATTAAATCGTGATTGCCAAGTATTACAATGGAGCTTTAAATGCTTTCCACAAAAAGAATCAAAGGAAAACATTCATTCTATACTTCAAACAGTAAGTATTGACATATTAAAGAAATTGTTTTCTATCAGAAATTATTATTTTATCATATTTTACTATGTTATAAATTATTTTTTGTCATTATTTCTTTTTCAGACAATACCAATTGCTAGGAAATTACCGAAGGCTGATCGATACATAATGCAGGAGACTAGTATAGGCCATATACAAAACCGCAAGTCTTATCAGCATTTTGCACAACAATCTTTAATGAGTGCTATCATTCTGTCATATCTGACAATGCAGGACAATCAATGTAATGGTACGAAAATTTATATATTTTAATATGAATATAAAGATTTCTAGATATATTTATGTGTTATATCATGTAAAGAAGTCAAATCTAATGTTAGAATTTTGTGTAATATCAAATTTTTCAGACATTGTAAAGTTTGTGGAAAATAATATCTTTATACTTCGACAATCCGTTTTACGTAAAGTTTATGGACTTACATTAGACAAGGAAACTATTTCTACACAATATATGTTACAAAAGCTGCTACAAGAAAGCGAATTAGTAAAAACGAACGAACCGAAAGTATTAATAGGAAGAGAATTAAAAGACATGTACAATGCGCAAAATTCTGTTTATCAAGAACAGATTGGTTGGTCATTATTAATATCATTAGTTTTTATAGAGTTGTTTGTACATAAACGATCTGATATGATTTTTCGCGAGTTTCCTCAGAGATCGTAATATAATATAATATTAGTTATGCGAATAAAGATCTTTTTTTATGATTGTCAACTTGTATATTTTAACTAAAATAAAAGTATTTTTTATGTAGAATAATTCATTTCCATAGTAGTAAGAATTAAAAGTTCATGAGTTCAATCCAATCCAAGTTATCCAACCAATAACGATAATAATAAATAGTAATAAATATAGTAGACAGTACAGGTCCATTCATTTATTATATTCTCACTTTTTATTATGCTATCTATTTATAGTATACCAAGTGTATATTGTTGCTCGCTGTTCGGATACAAACTCGCATCCGATTATTTCACATAAGATTGTACAATGTGCCGGGACCATTTGCCAGAAAAATAGGATCACTCGGACGACGATTTTGCAGGATCACCGAATGAGTACACGAGAGCAAGAGACGTTAGCTGCCTCGCGAATGTGACACGAGAAGTTTCCTGATGGCGAACTGAACATACATCCTTCTATAGAATCCTTCGTGCCGAGACGAATATGAAATCACGACGACTGTGAGACACGGTGTTACACGGGGGATATATCAAATGCCGCTACTTAATCTCGGGCAGTGATGCTGTATGACAAGCGTGTACGAAATGTTAGCTGATCAAGCGTAAAGGGAGACACACCAAATATTTATTTTTCCACATTATGCATCTGAGACTTGACCTTGGTTTACAACCGCGCTTAGGCTCCATCGCGAAAGTACGCACGTGAACGTCCATTAAATTCAGCTTACGCGCGACGAGACGTGTGCGCGTTGGTTATCGCTGGAAGAATTTGGAAGCTGTTCGATGAAAATATCATAACGATAGAAGTTGAATTGCAACCGCAGAGAAGCGAAGATCGCGATATAATTCTACCCAGTTTGTAACGAGTTGTTCCCCTCGTTCCAACCGCAACGACGACCTTTAAAACAGCGTCCAATTCTCCTACGATATTTTGTACGAAAAAATGAATATAATAATAATTACATTAGCTGTATGAACAAGATCATTCGGTTAATTTTCTTTTTCCAATACGGTTGCGTGTACCAATACTGGTGTGTTATCTATCGAAATATGCCGCTAAGAATCTGTTTCTTATTTTTGTATCGTGCAAACATTTAGAAATTTTAATGTAAAATATTCAAGAAAGAATTTTAGCATGATAATTAACAATCGTTCAAATTAAGATCGTTTTTAATCTTTAAAAAGAAATTCGCATCTTTGGTTCTAACGAGTACGAGAATATCTCTGATACTGTTTCGTGATCGATTATACAATATAAATGAGATACAATTCATGAGAAATATAAAATCAGCTGCTAAGTGTCGCTGAGGTACAGGCATACAAAGGCGAGCTTCCTGATTTTCAATTGTCAATTACTATCTTGGCCCATATAATATAAGCATAATTATTACAAGCACTACAAGTCAAGTAAGCGCCTGCGGTGAGATTCGTTCTCTTTGTACGAACAAATTTTTTTGCATTATCGGAAAGAGTAAGAGAGACTGGACGACATGTAAATCGCGCATCTTACAAATTTATATTACAAAGCGTGCGCACAGAACTCATTCCATTTGCCTTCGTCCTTCGATTATCGATATTATTTCGGTTTACATCTATCTATTGTTACGTAGATAAACCTGCTGCTCAGCATACAGAAATCTTTAGTAAAATCTATTTTATACTTCTCGATATACATTAACAAATTATATATGGACATACATCTGCGTCGTATCGTACAATAAATCGGATCGTGTAATAATTGCGCATTCAGCTCTAGATTACTTCGAATCGTATCGCTGCCAGATTAACACATTATAATTATTAGAATGATACCCGATCAGACCAGCTGGAAACGAGTGTCGACATATATATTGATATTTTATATTTATTCGCATATCTGCATTCATATCCAATGTGTATGTATGTATATATATGCCATATATTTATCTAACAATTGTGTACAATACGCATATATATATACATATACATATCATATACATATATATATATATATATATATATATATATGCGTATATTTCATTATTTAATACTATAACACATTGCGAAACGAAGGGGCATTAAGTACATTACTATCTCGTAATTTACAACAGTTTTTATACCTAAAAACGTTCTTATGTATGCGCATATGTGTATAAAATTTATTAAATATACAGGGAGGAGGGCCGCACTCCAAATAATATTCAGGCATATAGGGTATGGGGATGACAATAATGATCTATATACGCGCGTTTAAAAAAAATTTTGTGAAGTCTTATTAAAATATAAAATAACCGGTGTGTGTGTGTGTGTGTGTGTGTGTGTGTGTGTGTGTGTGTGTGTGTGTGTGATTTAACCGAGATTATTCTGCAAATGACTACGTATCTACGCGTATCTCCTTTCTCTTTTTGCCGTTTCTTTTTCTTCGAAGACACGGAATCTTGTTACATCAGACAGATACGTCGTCGAACGGATTACAAAACGAAAAGCAGCACATATTGCAACAAGCTTTGACGCAATTCACTTTAAAACGGCACGTACAACTTATCCGAGAAATTCGCTAAGACTTACATCACTAATGGAACACAAGGAGAACCATTCTGATGTTTTATTCGCTATATGTGTATGTATAATACGCTTCAAGCAACGTGTACACAGACACATTTTAAGGCTAATTATATATTCTAAATTTATTCAACATTCACAATACAATCAGAGAGGTTCCTCTTTATCATGCTTTGGTTCGAAGACGTAATGGAAAATGGGATACAATGGGAACATGCAGAAAAAGAGAGAAAAACGTATACACTTCTGGGCTTCGCGAATGTTCCGATTTTTGCCCAATTATTTATATTATTTAATCACATGTACGAAATGTACTCTTCTCTTTTATTTTGTTGTAATTGCACGTAAGCGTCCGCGTTAAATTACATGTTGTCGCCGTTGAAGGAATTTAAAAGCATAATTTCTTCTTTTCGTAGCATAAAATATTAATGTTACCAGCGCGTCCAAATGTGAACAAGGAAGTGCATATTAATAGATCTCTAAAAGGAAAAACAAAGGCACAAAATACCTTTATAACAATGCAAGCATTCTCGTACACCGGACGATTGTCAGCAATCGAATTTGAGACTCGTATTGCTCTCCTTAAGTGCATTAAAGCATGGACTTGAGAATTACTTTGAAAGTTTACTTTTCACAGATAATTATTTTTCTCGAGAGCCATCTCTATAGGGCTGTAACTTTCATATAAAATTTACAACCGCGGTGCACGCACATGGAAATAATACTTAAAATAATACTTGAAAGTCACCGTGACGGCGGAGGGACAGTAAAATTCTTAGTACGCGTAATACTTTGAAATTCCATTTTTATATCGGCGAAGGATATCGATTGAAGCTGCATACGGCGAGAAGGAATACGAACAAACGGGAGAAAGGATAGTCGCAAGCTCAATTGCTTCTTGAAATTGGTCCGATGCAAAGTGCATTTTCACATGCACAATGACACATTGCTAATACATGCTAATACTATGTAACAACTACTGACGCTACACTGATAAATTAAACACACTAGGAATATCGTTGCACAAAGACAAACGTAAGTGTAAACTAAGTATTACTGGCACGTTATTAGCGTTACGGTTGTTACCGCGGTCAATTCATAGATATTCTGATTCGACATATGCTACTTGGTCGGAAACGTTTCTCTATGTCGCATGTCGCTTTGGATTAGAATTGCGATGCAGCTAGTGACGGGCTAAAACAAGTGCTTTGAATCATTACGACGAAAGTTTCGAATTATTTCGAATATTATTTGAAGAGTTTTTGAAAGACAACTTTTTAAAGGCCTCGACAGTTTCAGAAATCCTCGAAGTCTTCTAAATCTTAGAGCTTCTCGCTTTTTCACGTTTATTAAAAGTTTTGATAAATGTATACGACACTGTATATATCCAGAGATTTGAGATCTCAAAGATAATTCTCTATATTATCCAAATATTGATATAGATTAATTTCTCTGTCGTTGTGTTACAAATTCCAAGATTTATGTTATCTTTTTTTTAAAGAATTCCAAAAATTAAAAAAAAAAATGATTGATAAAACTCTTTGAAGATTTGTCAAAATTCATAATCTCCAATAATATTCGAAACTATTTGAAATTTTACACTGAATTGTTTTATAACTTGCAAGAAGAAATCGAATACCCATCCGCTGGATATAACATGTGGATACATGATACATTGCTGGACATAATGATAAAACACTGTATGATAATTACAGAAATTAATTTATATAAAAATATATAGAATATATAAAAATATCAAGGTGAAATAATATTTTAAAATAAAACTTGCAATCAATTCCTAGTTTTAAAGAATTGTGAAATTCTATTGGACTAAATCATAAAAAAAAATAATTGGAAAGATGTTATAATTAAAAATAGAATTTTAATACATCTCTTTTTTTCTATTAATAATAAAATTGCTTTGAATTACTTCGATTCTTTACATAAATTTTTACAACCTTTAGTTATCTTACATAATTTTTATTTTGCCGCTCGTGTAAAATCTCAATTTTCAATTTGCTAATGGAATTGACTTATAAAGGCATTTATGAACATTTAAAGTACACATAAAGTGTTTTTGATCGTTTTATCCAGCAGTGTAGTACGCGGATATATATACAACAAAATCTGTATCTTCGATTTTTCATAATTTTTCTTCCTTCGAAAGCAGAAAGACGAAGATCCAGTGGCACAATAAGGCATACTACTGTTACAATATTTATCCGTAGGACATATTTCGGGTGTATTCTCTATGATGACGATAACATGAATTATAGAACTATCGGAGAGAGTGTAAACTATCAATAATAGCAACATAAATTAACAAATTACTGGCTCGATCGTCACATACGCGCGCGCAAACACATTCACACCTATACACAAACGACAACACGCAACACATAAGATAAATCACATGATAGATACATACAGCAATGCGAATTGGACAGATCCTAACTTCGATACTTGACACTTAATTCAGCAAATGTAATCTAACACAAGTAAGTACTTATGCGTATCGAGTTTATTCAGCATGCGAATCAGCTCTTTTTTTATTTTCTCCTTTTTTTATATATTCTTTTGCGATACGCGTAGAGTTTTTTTTGTATTCAACAACAATCGAGTCACTTTTGTTAATCCATTGAAATCTCCGTCGCATTTACACATATAGAAGATACGTTGGTTGAATTATTTGAAACAAACTTGTCAGTTTGATCACGAATTCGATAACGATTATGATATTTTTTTATTTCTCTTGTAAGAGATTATAGAAAGAAATTAATGAAATACTCAGTCGAAAATAATATCACAGCCTGGAGATACAATGGAAGACTAAAGATACTGATATATGTGTCACAAACAAACTGCTTTTCAAATTGTTAACATTCTAAAATGTGAATTTTTCTTCAGATTGTCGAGATCTAGCACTCGTTTAATTCATTTAACTATTCACTTGAACAATTCCGCGAGATTTGAAGATTAAGCTTTACGAGAGAATAAACTATGTATGGAAAAAATAAGAAAAAAAAAAAATTAAAACCACTCAGCGCCGTGAATGAAAAGTAATTGATAATACAATTGTTATCAACAATTCCTAACGCTATTTTTTTTCTCTATTTCACTTTCATACTAGTCTCCCTTTTCTCCCTCACACGATTGTGATATTATTTAAAAAGCCCTATTGCTTCATCGCGAGTTTCAGTCACATAGTAAATACATACAGTAATAAAAAGTATTTTTTTCTCGTGACCGAGCATAATTGTCAAAAGAGAATATGACAATAACACGGTCATCAAAAGTGACTAGCATTCGCACCTGTCCATACTATAATCGAATCGGTTTTTAACTGGACTTTTATCACGATGATAGATGTATATCATCATACACATGTCTCGTACGCATGTAATAAAAATAAGTTAATGGATTCTCGTAATAGATTCTCGAGTTACCATGATTTATCGGCAAGACACACTTGAATTTAACGTCGACTTAAACACGCGGTTATCTTTCGAAATGAAAACCTAATCTGATACATGTAAGTACAAAGTAATTAAAAAAAATCTTATATTCCATCTTGCTCATTTTGTATTTATATGCCTGTTACTGTATACATTTTCTTTTATATTACTTTGTACATATACACGCGCAATGTACATATTTATTTAATAACGTTACATCCGCGCATTTAAGTCAATTTTAAGGCTTCTTTATATTCCTGAACTTTTTCTGCTTTTTAAGAGTATTTTTAAGAGTACTCTATATCCGAAATAGAATGCGGTTGTACGACTCTGGCATTTATCAATTTCTATTAGTAAAGAATATATGTATATTGCATCAGCATTATTTTTCTCTCATTACAAAATAATTACTATTTTCTTTTTGAATAAAAATCTATTAATGTGTTGCTTAGCATACCACGTTAATAGATGCATTATGTCATCGTAAATAATTACATATAAAGCTATGACAATTATATATAAAACGTCTGTGAATACATACAAGTTTTAACATAAAAGGTATATCAATGTACATAAAAATAATTCATATACAAGTCAAACTTATATTTAAAATAATGAAAATAAGTGATAACATTATGTGTTAAAAAATTATTTTTTCACTATGTGCGCTACACGTAATGAATACATGCGTATGTTATGTGCGTACCTAATTCGCGAAGTACACGTCTAATACTCGTTGCGAATTATATATTGCGACAAATTCTTGATTGTCTTATTTGATATTTTATCAAGATATTATATTGTTAAATGGATGTATCAAAGAATATTGTACAATTCTGGATTCATTAAGTTTAAAAATGGCAATGTTACTTTCATTATCTCTGACAGAGTGATATGCATGTGAACAACATGTATCTCATAAATCCCGTGAGATACAATTACTAATGTGGTCGTCTTCCTTGTCATCTATCTTTCGCCAGAGATAAACGTTAGAAGAGCATTCGATTTCGAATATTCTGAACTCTTATTAGATCCTGTAAATCATTAATTTGCTTAAGAGATGAATAATGCACAGGAGTATACATAAATATTGATATATCGAATACATCGAGATAAACTATGTTGAATTATTCCAGGGATAAATTGAACACTATAATAATGCTGATACCATTATAGATACCTCAAAATATTACATTTCGAACCTTCACTGAGAAGATAGTAAATAAAGGTATTCATTTCGCAAACGATCGAGCACGTAACAGAACGCATTAATACTCCAGCACAGTCTTAGAGAATAATTATTAATACCGTGTCGTTACGTTATACACGCACAAAATCGAGCAGCCTACAGCTTTCTTCAATGTGTGTCGTAGGTATAAACTTGGTAACTATTATCGACGAATCTTAATCGGTATACGTTTAAGTGAACAGTCACATGAAACAGTTGTTGACTCCGAGATGATACCCGAAACACGCGGGATGAGATTCAAAAGTAGGTGATACAAGTTCCTTTTTTTTTGTGCTCGTTACATATTATATGCTGTACGAAAGTGTCGCGTCCTTTGATACAGCAGCATGGTGACGTGACTCTGCCCGGAGACAGTTCATCGAATATCGGAGATGTTGGTTTTGCTGCCAAATATTTTGACTAGTTGTTCTTCGTAATCGTCGATATTACGTTTCATAAGTTCCATACACGGGCCGAGCAGACGCTCAAAAGCTTCAACGTCCAAAACTGTAAGCGTAAGGAATGGCCGTTTATATAAATAAAATCGTCATTTTAGACAAGATTGTTATTTATATGAATCTTTAAAATGTGACATCCTGTATATAGAAAGTTTCAAAACAATTTTAAATGCGCCGAGAGAGAGAGAGAGAGAGAGAGAGAGAGAGAGAGAGAGAGAGAGAGATATCGCGCTCTTCTTCCATCTGTTAACAGGTTCGATTACTGCGATAAATATCGATATCCGTAATTATTTGGCGCAGCGATATTGATTACCTATCAATTCAGGAATCGTAGGCAGTAATGAACTTAACTTACATGCCAGTTTGATGTCCCCAACAGCATAGGCCGAAGCGGCGCGTGGTTTATGCGTCACGAGTGCCAGCTCGCCTAAATAACCGCCAGCCGGAACACGATTAATCTGCAGGATATTAAAGGTAGCAGGTTAAATAGGGACAGAATTTTCTTGGCGCTCGTCGACCTACGTAATCGGATCGTTTCGCGGAGAACCGAAATTAACTGTATAATATAAATGTACCTCAATTTCACGGCCGTGCTCGCCGAGTCTAGTGATCCTGACGACGCCGTCCTCGACAAAGTACATTCCGTCCGCGGTATCGCCCTGTCTGATTATTTGCTCGCCATCGGAATAGTGCTTCGGTACAAGAGCGTCCGCTAAATTCATCCGCTCATAAGACTGGAAGAGATTTTTTTCAATTTAACACGGCGTAAATCTCGTAAAAGCGAGTTTTTTTTAAAGATTATTTTCCCTCTTTTTTTTTTTTTGCGTTTAAATATTTTCTTTTTTTTTAATTTACAGAGAAAGAACAGCTTCGATAAAGAAGATTATGCGGTGATTATTACTTAATCATTAAAATACACAAAATAACTCGAAAGTTATTTTTAAGATTAATTTAAGAGCGCAAATATATATTTAGAATCTATTAGAGAAGTAATTATAAATACAATTACGTAATGCCTACCTCCAGAGACTTCAACATCGGCACTTTGTTAATGAGGTCCTCGTACATTTTGCGCTTCTTGTACGCGGACTTGAGGAGAATACGTCGGAAAGTTTGCCTATCCATCGCCCAGAGTGTGCCAGACGTGATAGCTTTAACGGTAGCTGCTCTGGGCATGTTATACATAAGAGCCAATTCTCCAAAAGCACCGCGATTATCGTATGTGTGAATGTGATTTTCCACCAATGTAGCGGGATCTTTGACGTATACATCGAATTTGCCTCTGAAACACGAAACGCGCGATGAGATGGAAATGATCAGGAAATAGAACAGAAGGTGAAAAAAAAAAAATGATCGTAAAGCAATCACGTATTTCCGCCGTTATCCGTATAGTTTGAAATTCCGCCAAAGCGAACAGCCGAATAATTAGATTATTAAGCACTGTTGTTCGAATATTTTCAGCTCCGAGTAAAAACGCTGATCGACTGTGCGCATCCCATCTTGGTTCACTGGAGCTTCCCGCTGAAGGGAGAAGCCTATCGATACGTTAACTGTAATATATAAAGAAAAAGTATTACCTCTCGATCACATAAAAGTTGTCACCATCGTCGCCCTGTCGGATAATAAATTCTTCCGGTTGAACGAGTTTTTCGAACATTGCGTCCAATACGTCCGCCATTTGTTGCTGCAAAAGTAATTGTATTATACACGTATAAATACGTTTTAGCGCGATATTATCGTCCGAGATTTTAAAATATCGGCTTTAAAATTGTAGTACGCGAGCAGGGGAAGTCGCGTTAATATCGCGACGATATAATGTCGACGATCGATGTTCGCGCTTTTATAACGTACATAAATATGTTACGATACTAATCACTCTCATCGCTACGCGTTTTTTTCCTCTTAACATAATTAATTTCTTGACAAAAAATTAACGAGGTCACTTTTCGGTAGGAGAAAACATTTTAAGACCAATCTCCTCTCGCGGATTTTCAACTTAAGTAACACAGTTATCCCTCGCAAATAAAAACTAAAGATTATAAAAAATAAGTTGGAAAATAGAATATATTAAAAGACAAGACTGTTTTCAATGTAATCAATCGCTCAATGTTACCTAGTCAGTCAAGTGACGGCTAGTAATTTAGGCTCGAGCGAGTCGCTAGTGAAAGAAACAATTATCCCAATTATGCGAGTCGTCCCGCTCTGGCAGAACAAAATTGCTCTAAATGAGAGATTATTCGTGGATCCCTTGGTGTTTCGCCAGACGACAGGCGCGAATATACCACGACGCTCGTTACACCATACCATTTTGTATTCGCGATTGCGGCTGATGAAACGCGCTATGTTTAACTTACCTTGTCTAGATCGCGAAACAGAAGTATGTTCTTGACGCTCTCGCTAAGCCTTTGTCGCTGCTCGTCGCTCTTTGGATGGACCATCTGGAATCAATGAAGAGACGTGTGAAGATAATACGAAGCTTGGATAAAACGTGGATAGCTTCCACAACTAAAATCCGCTATCAAAATGTCCATGATAATTGAGGCATCGTTTTCCTTTGTCTCGGCGAGGAAGTCTCCTCCCTCGAGGAATAATTAGGAAGTGGTTTAACGCAATTCGAATCCGAACAAAGGATTGTGTAAGACACGTGTGGCGTTTCCCCTATCCTCAGGTTTCTTGATCCAAGTTCTCGCTCATTAAGAATTCAAAAATTATTCACATCGCTTTATTCATCGCGGCATTCGCCGCTAAGTCGTTTACCAATGTCCAATGTCGACATTGCTCTTTTTGAGACTATTTTTGAATTCGTGACTTCTTCTGCAAGGTGCACGATAAGATCTTCCACAAGGGCGCATCCTGTCTAAGAGCCAACGAGCGAGTTCGATAGTCTTCGTAGAGCTTGAGATATCGTCCCTTTATGCGCCAGACCCGATACGGTGAACTTTGACCTCTCCCACGGCTCCGCTCGCCATTATTCCAGAGATATAACGCGTCGTTTGTCAGATTTTGAGGACTATCAAAGACTGTACAATTTCGCGTGGGGTCCCTAGCGAAATTAACAATGCCACCGAAATGCCACGAGGCATTTATTTTCGTAGAGAAAACGCGTTACGCAAGACGGAGTCTTGCCGCCACGCGCGTCTCTTTTTCTCTTTGCACAACAATAACAGCGGCGTGAAATTCGAGATGTTTGGTATCATCTACGTAGGAGGCATTTAGAAGCGCTAATCGCCGTGAATTTTCCGCGAATGAGAGAACGACGTTCGAGTTAAAAATTTCCATCCTTCGGAGGCGGTCCTCGCTTAACGTTGCCGTTAACACGTTACATTATTCGTTCACCCTCATTCTCCCGCCGGCTAACTCGAAGCTCGCATCTTCCGCTAGTAAAATTATTCGCCTTTAAAACTTTGCACGTTGGATAACGCGACTTGCACCGTTATTGCGATGCCAATCCATACCTCCTCCCCCTCCCCCCCCCCTCCCCCCGCGTCTGCAGCGAGTAACACACGCGGTAATCGGTCTCTCGACAAGAGCGGTGGATGGAGGTGGTGGAGGTGGTGGAGGTGGTGGTGGCGGCGGCGGGTTCTTTTGTTTCGTTATCGCCGCCAATTGTTGCACACAGAAACGATCAATTTCGCAGGGAACCGTTACTCCACGTTCCCATTACCAACGTGTCCCATCTGCCGCGGCATTGTGCGGCCCGGCCGTGTGTATCGTATACGATTAGAACTTCGCCGAGGGTCAGCCGTTTGTCGACGTTTGCCACCTGCAGAAACTGTTATTTCGTCGCACACTCGCCGCATCATCTCCTCCATCGCAAGAGCGCGCGTGCTTTGTTTTTACAATAACGAGGGACTTTCAACGGGTGTTCGAAATTGATTTCGCCTCGCACGCGCGCGAGAAAGTTTGGTCTTCCTCGTTTGGTCTTCCAATTTTCGGCATATATCTTTCTTAATTCTTCCTAAGAGCAAGTTACTATTGATATTTCGTTAAATCATATTTCGCCATTTTCTTAAGGAAATTAGTCGGAAAATATAGAGATATCTTCCATATGTATTCGGCTCTCCTTTGAAAGACCCTCTTTCCTGCTCCCAGAATATTGTAAGCGCCTTAAAGAAAAATTGACTCCAAATTGGCTGAGAAATCCACCGTTAAAGGAAGAATGTGCGGGCCTGATGTACCTTTTATCGTAAAATAGTTAAGGAGGTTCGCGCACGTCGTGATAGTCTCGTCTTGGCCTTTCTAAAAATCACGAGTGTCCTAGTTTTCTCTGCTATTGTCCTCTGGTCGTAACATACAGAAAGAAAATATGGTCAGTCGATCGGTCGGTTGGTTGGTCGGTCGGTCGGCCTGCTCTAGGGAGAGAGAGAGAGAGAGAGAGAGAGAGAGAGAGAGAGAGAGAGAGAGACAGATAGCCGATTTTCCTCTTCGTGTAACCAGCCACCACGGGACGACGATAATCGGATTCACCGGGGCTGCTTTGTGAAAATACTCTCTCTTTCCATCGTGGCACCCGATCCGTCGCTGACTACAACCTCGCAATCCCCTTTACTACCTCACACATACACGCATACATACGCAAATCCTTCTTTCTCCCTCATTCACGTGCACGTGTGTACGATACGTACACACGGCGATGATAGATACATATATACATGTAAATCACGTTCGTGCCAGGTTATCGAACACGAGGCCTGACGTCACAAAGGTACATCGTCGACCTCGCATCGCCGAGCAAAGTAACTCTTCGTTCGCGTTTCGTCACTCGCGCGGCAGCAGGCCGCGCGCGCGCGCGCGCGAGAGAGAGAGAGAGAGAGAGAGAGAGAGAGAAAGAGAGACTGCGCGGCAGCTATGCTTTAATAGACTGTGTGATATACATTATATACCTCATATGTGTGTGTGTGTGTGTGTGTGTGTGTGTGTGTGTGTGTGTGTGTGTGTGTGTGTGTGTGTGTGTGTGTGTGTGTGTGTGTGTGTACACACATACACATGCGTGGCATATAACATTTCGTAACGAGAGAGAGAGAGAAAGAGAGAGAGAAAGAGAGAGAGAAAGAGAGAGAGAGAGAGAGAGAGAGAGAGAGAGAGAAAAGAGAGATATTTTCTATTTTCTGCTACCACCGAAAAAAAATCTAAACTGCCTCCGTGTCGAAGACGGAGCGTTCGTCATTGCAGTTTCTCGTCAAAGCGAAATATCAACGATAACGAAACGTACGTGCGAATGCATTACATAAACCTCCATTTACGTGACTACTTTGCACTACGTCAGACTGACCGATTTTAGCAATCGTAGCTACTCCACGAAAATAATTAACAGAACGCGTGAGGGAAGCGTTTTTAATTAGCGTCGCGCCGGCGGCGCGAGGTCGATCGATTCCGATATTTTAATCTTCGAGAAAATTTTGACTTTGAACGCTTATTCGTTCAGCTATTCTCGTATCGAATTTTCGTTACTTTAATCCTCGCACGTTCGGAATTTCTTACGGCGACGCGACGCGACGGGAACACGCATTTTCGCGGTCTTGCCGATTATCTATGCAGCCACAATCGTATCGGTTTTCGCCAATTCGACGTGACAAGCATAAAAAATGCATGCCTCTGCTAAACGAAGGCTCCGTGTTGCTTGGAAGGAATATTAGCCGATGTTGCGATGTCTGCCAATGAAATATATCTAGAAGCGGTGATGTGTGCAACGTATCGAAATAATGCACATTTAAAACAGCTTTTGGGATGAACAAAACGCAATTGTTTGGACAATCATCGAGTCAATAGAGCATCATTGTGCAGACCGATCGCTGATGCGATTGCACAGATAGGATTTATCGTAGCATCAACACGTGATTTGCTCGATCAACGCTTCTTCAGTCCTGTTCATCTATGTAGTTTTTCTTTTCTCTTTCCCAGACAGATATGAAACCGCGAGAGCTTGTATCTCCACAAACGATGCCTCACTCGTCCGGCCTTATTATCGGAAACGTGCGCGATAATTCGTGAAACGGTAACACCGCACGTAGAATATACCTTGAAGCCGTCATCCTCCTCATCTTCCTCGGGATTATAAGTCTCCGCGAAAACGCTCTTCCTCCTGGAAGCGAACCGGCCGACTGGTGGCTCTGAAACACAAAAGACATTCGGTTTAAATAGAGACGCAATTTACGATTAGATTAAAATATATATATATATATATATATATATATATATATATATAAAATATAGAAATTTCAATTAAATTGATTAAACATCGATTAAAACTGAAACAAGATGTAATTGAATTTTATTGGATGGCGAAGACCATCTAACGGCGCAGCTTACTCTGATCCTTATTAAGGAAATTAACGAGAACATTTGACAGTAGTTATTCACTGCGAATGGTTCTTAATTTGATCTGACTGCGACGGTTTGAAATCTTATAGAAATGCTCGATGTGAACGATAATAAGACGAGGATCGCGTTTCACTGGAGATGGCAATCGGATGCGTGTTTATCCACGTCAAGTTTGACATTTACGTAATTGGACGATTGCGCTCTCGAGAGGAATCTTCGAGAATCCGCCGTGTGAAAAATGGTCTGTTGTTCCATTATGCAAATGCGGAAAGCTGCGTCAGCTCGTTTAGTTATTATTCGCGACGAAATCACGATCGTTGATAATAAAGGAAGGAGAAACAGACAGCAATTCGACCATTCGGAATTACGACATTAGCATCTTTTGATGACTCCGGAATAACCTGCATATCGTTTGGAATTTATGCAGAAGACGAAGAAATCGCTGCTTTGATATTTTCGCAATTCGCGCTGGTGAAACTCTTTTTCTTCTCTCCCGCAATAACGACGTCTTTCTCTCAAATGTCGATCCTTCATCTTGAAATATCTCACGTCCAATCGAATGTATCGAACGCGATACCGAGTCATCTCTCTCTTCAAATGAAATTCCGCGAGATATAAATTTTCCCTCCTCGAGATTTCACCCACATCTCGATTACAGATGTAGTTTCCTGCTGCCGGATGCGCAACACCAAGTTCTCCGTAACAGGATAACGATTCCACGTAAAGGAGATAAGACGAAAACGAAGTCGTACGGAATAAATAATTTTGTTTTCAAGAAAAAAAAAAAAAAAAAAGGCAACCTTGAAAAATTATTAATGATGCTTTTCTTAGAAATACTCCGAGGATCAACTGTGTTTTTTTCTCGGTGACTTTTTTTCACGACGTTAGGCGTGGGCGGTTCGAGGAAAGGACTTTACACGGTTAAAAGTTTGCGATTCTTCTCGAGTGGATACGAGAAAAGTTTGTATTTCTATTTCTACTTCTTCGAATGTAGGCGATTTTACTCAGAAATTCGCCACCGGTACGAAACAACGCGCGGATTTTGATTTTATTCTAGCGCACCTTTGTCATCCAGCGGCTCGATGACGGAGATGAGTGACATTTCTCGCGGGAAGGAAGGAACACGCGGGTGAAACGCGCACGAGAGACACGTCCGTTCTCCTCGACAGCACGTTCACGCGCACCTTCTTGCTCCTGAACAGGTATGTATATCGACGTAGATGCGATATCTCGCGTTGTATCCGCTTACAAATGACTCATGAGCGCGGATTTACCGCGACAATTACCGCGCGAGGGAAAACGGAATCTCGGCGAGGGGATGAAATGAACGTACAGGATGAGGTGAACAATTGCGAAAACGCGTGGAATACGATCCGCGTGGGGTACCGCGATTTAAACAGACAAGACCGGAAACAATTCCTTTCTCTTCTACGTGTTAATTTTTTTACAAGTATTTTATTCAAATAATCACGAGTTAGCGGAATTTAAGACACTTTCGGCTAGAAAAGAAACGCCGTTTCGCGGATTTACACCTACGAGATATCGCATCCACGTTGATACACCCTCGCGTTCTTCCTTCTGTGGACGAAGTGGTAGCTGAAGAAGAAATCACGATGTCGTGCCGGCTAAAGCTGAACGAGGAACTGTCGCCGCGCATCCGAGAATCACACCTCGCGACAGCGCCTGATCAGACCGGACTGGACCGTGTTGGCGCGACTGAGCGAGCGAGCGACCGAGCGCGCGCGCGCGCGCGCGAGAGAGAGAGAGAGAAAGAGAGAGAGAGAGAGAGAGAGAGATTGGATTTCCCAAATCGCGCGCAGGCCTCGATGAGGCACGAGCCTGTCGTCGTGCTCGAAACGGCAGCCGCAAACTGCCGAAAGCGATATATCTCGCTTCACGCGTGTTTCTCGATCTCTAAAAAAAAGAAGTGATATATTTGTCTCCAACGGATCGACTCAAATGCCAGAAGTGAAGCAAAGGAAAATTGCGAAAATCGCACGAGAAGCTTCCAATCCAATGAGATAAGAGAGGCGGAAGCCCAAACCACGGGTTCGATAATAATTTATTACCTCCTACGCAATCCCCGATGTGTCACGAGATATCAGAGCGAACCGCAGGACTTGCGATCAGACGCGCGAGAAAGTCTGTATACGACGAGAAAGGTGATCGGAAGAAATTGGGAGAAATTGAGAGAAATTGGAAGAAATTGGAAGAGAAAGGACTGATGATGCAAAAGAAGAAGAAAAAGAAGAGGACAACTCGAACATATCTACTTCCGCTCCCTCGAGGAAAGACTGCTCGCCGAGAGACGTGATACTTGGGGGATGAGATTTGATAACCCGCGCAATTTTATAAAAGGGATATTTCGTGTCACTCGGGCTCGGGTGGGATCAGGGACGCTTTCCTTTCGCCTGTCTGACAGCGAGAGGGTCCCGGTAATAACCTAAAAGCATTTATCTTTCGATCGCAAGTCTCTGGCACGGAAGACTTTAAAGGATTTCCTCCTTGATCCGGATAAGAAAAAAATCAAAAATTGAATTAATCTGGAAGAAAAGGAAGAGAAAGAGAGCGGCATTGTTTTCCGTAAAAGTACGGATATTGGAGTCGCGGAGGAAAAAGGGAAAAAGAAGCGAAAGACCGGACGCGCCATCGAGTTCGACTCGAAATTTTCTTACGTGTAGACACTCGCTCGTGCGACATCGTGGATCTTTCAGTGAAACAACCCGACGTTTGTTCAGACACCATGCTCCACGTTACACGCGCGGCTTATTCGGCTATATATAGAAACCGATTCCACCGGTATCCTTCAGCCCCTAATCCCGGATAATTGCCCATATTATATCGCCAATGTTATGATCCCGAGAAGAAGAGAGAGTCGGACCAGCGTCGGGGTTGATCAAGGATACCAATGATCCAGAAAGATGAAACGTCGATTTCGTTCGATATTTTTATCAGAGAAAGAGAGGAGGGAGAGAGGGAGGGAAGAGAGAGAGAGAGAGAGAGAAAGTCACGCAATAAATGGTGGATCGCTCGGTGATTATTAAATTATTATCCGTCACGCTGTCACATCACATTGCTGACAAATTACTGGCATTACGGTGTATTCTATATTACACCCGATATCACGACTTTTCCTCCCTCCGCCGTATTCTCCTCCTCCTCCTCCTCTCATTTTTCTTCCCCCCCCCCCCCCGTCCCGGAAGGAAAGTGAGAATCAAAACTACGGTGACGAGTCAATTGACGTTGGTAGAATCGATCCTACAACGCTTAACTTACGATACTACCGATATCGATTCGAGCGGCCCTCGACCAGCTCAGGCTTGACTCTACTAACGTCGTGATTGATGCTAATCGCGACCAGTTAACCAGGCTGTCCGTCATTCTCTATGCCTACAAATGACGATTCTGATTCTCTCATAATTTGGAGAGAGAGAGAGAGAGAGAGAGAGAGGGGGGGAGGGAGAAGGGAAAGAGACCTAGAATCACTTAGTTTCCTGATTATCCGTGATGACAATCGTATTCCTCCTACTGTCGGACGAGTTTTCCAAGATAAACTCTTTTTAATTTATTAATTTTATTAAGGAAAGATAGTGACGTACATTGTGATGTTCGTGGAAAAAATTTGCGTGACTAACATTGTCCTTAATAATTTCTTTGTAAATCCAATTGTAATAAAAACGTGCCGTGCCTCCGGACGTCCCTTCTACATTCCTCAATGCAGCTTCTCGCAATCGCCAAGGACGAAAGGTCTTCCACTTGAGAAGAGTGACAAGGCCGTAATTCGTAAAGTCCGTTTTAATCGTGAAGCTGCATTTAAAATGCATCTTAATCATGGATTAATTCATTTTTTTCGCATCTTCCGATTCGCTTAGCCATGGATTGCGCGTCATTGACGGGATCGTCAGAATCGTCGAGATGTCGCGATACGAGGATAGATAAAAGAAAAGGAGAGAGAGAGAGAGAGAGAGAAAGAGAGAGGGGTCGCCCTCCCCCGAGACTCACCCTCATCATACTCGTCCGGCGTGGTCGGGCTGATCTGACCGTCCGTGGGGATCAGCTGCGTACGCCGTGCGTCACGTAGCCGCGTGAAGAAGTCCACGGCGTAGTCGATGATGTCGCCGGGCTGCTCCAGCAGATAGCTGATCGTGAACTCCAGCAGGACGTCGCGCAGGTCGTCCGGCACCGTGATCTTGCCGGCGTTGCGTTGGCAGCTCATCTTTCCCCGTTTGATCTCCTCGATCTCGTCGATCACACAGCTGCCGATGATACCGAGTATTCCACTCCTTCCCTTTCCTCCTGGCGCGTTATCGCTCCGCGTTTCCGGAATTCCGAGCTCGACGCCTAGGCTAGGCTAAGCTCCGGACCTCCGGAGCTCCCGCACCTCGCGTCGCACAAGCCGATTTGTCACGCGCTACCGTCTACGTCACGGATTCTCGTGTGGAGTCTCGCGCGAAGCGGGTCGAAGTGAGCAGCGGAGCGGCTACCGGAGGCGGAGGGAGGGGAGAGCTTTAGGCTAGAGCCTAAGGAGCTATGGAGCTATAGAACGCGCGGCAGCTAGAGCCCGGAGCTGGGCTCTAGAGACGGAGCCGGGGAGAGGAGCGAGGTACGCTCTGGTCGCGTCGTATCGCCGCCCACCTTCGGCGCGTTGCCGCTTCGCCACCGCCGTCGTCGTCGCGCCGCGCCGCACCGCGCCACACCACACCACACCACACCGCACCGCACCGCACCGCACCGCACCGCACCGCACCGCACCGCACCGCACCGCCGGCCGTTTGTGCGCCGGCAGATCGTCGCCGCTGCCACCGCCGTTGGTGAGCTCCCCTCGCTTCCCGGTGCGCTGCGCTGACTACCGACGACGGGGCTGGTTGCCTGCCGTGACGACGCTGCGCAGGGTCGCGCGGAACACACGACGGGGACCCCGAGGACACGGAGAATGAACCGATCGCGGTCGCTAAGATGGCGACTGATAGCGCCCGCGCCCGCACCTCATCGCGCCGCGGATCGCGCGACGGGATGTGCGGGTACTCCGGCTGAGTTCGCGTACGTTCGGGTCTGATCGTTTTTTCATCGAGCACGATTCGTACGAACGAACCTAACAATGAAGTTGTGCGCATACTCTGATTGTATATTACACATATGTATCTAAATATCCGAGCACCGATTGTTAAAGATGAAATTAAATTTATTTTATATAAAATACACTTATTTTCTTTAATTTTTTTCATACTTTGTCTTTGGGAGATTACAAACTACAATGAGAAACAGAAACGATTTACACGGCGTCGTTAAATCTATAAATGAATTTAACGATACCGCGTAAACCATGGAAAACATAAAAGCTACCAATAGAAGTCAAGTTTACGAAGTCTGGCCGTATGTAGCACAAAGAGAAGAGAATCAAAGATTGTTATATGAGAATCAATGTTTATTATTTTTTCAGCCATACTGTGTGAAAAGAAGAGTCACGCCTGATGGAACATCCGGCGAAAAGAGTGTTACATCGATCTTATTTCTTATAACCGCAGCTACGTCTGCGGCCTCTCGCCCGCTCGAACTTGCGACCCTTAGACCTCACATAAGGTTTCGTGTGAGAATGTGGCACGCCAGGTGCCAGGCCAAAGTGCTTAACGCTTTCGCGAGCCTTGCGCGGGCCTTGCATCAAAACCGTGCGTTTGCCAGTCGGGGCGCGTAACGCCAAGTTGTCAAATGTGATGATTTCACCACCAGCCTTCAAAATGCGTGCTCGAGCCTTCTCAGTTATGCGTAGAGCACATACCTATAAAACAAACCCATAAAAATCAATTGTCATATATATAACATGAATCTAACAATTTTATGTACAATATGTTCATCAATCATTTACCGTTAACTTGGGGACCTCGAAGATCCTGGCGTCATCGGTGACAGTACCGACAATCACGGCAATGCAATTTTCTCTTCCAGGTTTTTTCATAAATCTGACTATTCTTGCCAGTGAAATCGGTGGTCGATGAATCTTGCTCATAAACAATCGTTTCAGAATAATCTTGTTGAATTTTGAATTTGTACGTCTTGCCAGGAATCGATATAGCTAAAACAAAACAATTTGTTATCTCAATATAGTACTTTCAATAAATTTGTAGTTTTTACTTATATTCTTGTTTAGATCTTCACAGAAACATACAATTTATTAAAAACTAGATAAAAAAGATGCAAAAAAGATGAACATAAGTGATCTATAAAATCTTCATTAAAATTTTGTTCTTATAAAAGATCCATAAGAGCATAATTATAAGATACTACGTGTGCCAACTATAATAATCGCTCTTTTATTTATATGCAAACAAGCGAGATAGGATAGTTGACAAATATTTCTCTAGCGAGCTTTCAAATTGAATCGGTCTATTTACAAAAGACCTGACACAGAGTGCAACTCGCAATTTTGAAAACGTAAGGCAAACGAATATTTGATACACGAAATCTCTTTCATTTGATTCAACTGAAATTGTCAAAAACTAAAGGAAGATTCTTGGATGTATGAAATTTTTCTATGATGCACGTAATCAAAACTAACCTCAACATAGGATCATCAGAAAAGATAAACATGCATTATTTAATGAAATTCGTGTAAAGTGAAATCGAGTGCTTCCGAGTGATAGTTTGACGTACGATATTTTGTTTCGTGGACGGTAAAGACATTTACCTTGACGAGAAGTCGTAAGTACACATCTTGCGACTTCGGCTCCGTTCGCCGCACTTTCCGATCATGCTTATGATTAATATCGATACCCTGCGAAAGAAATACACGCCGTTAATTAAAATACGTGCAATTTAATATCTTATGATCACATTCGTGCATCGCGATTGACACACGTCGACGTAATATCATTCGATTTTTCGACAAAATCGGACACGGTCGCACCGTCTTACCATTTTGACGAAGCGGAAAAAGAACGCACGCGAGCGAGTACCACGCGATCGAAGAAAGCGGAAATGACAGATGGCGCGGCCGTCGACGAGTCCGTCGAACGCAACTATGTCGGTCACGTGTTACCGACGTTGTGGCATAGATGTCGTCCTCGGCGGCCTGATTTGAATTGTTTGTGTATAAACCCGCTAAAATGCGGCGAGCGGAAAGTTGACCACGCGCGTCTTTCTTTATCTCACTTATTTATATCTTTGGTCCGCGGATTGAAAATTTTTAGTGGAAACTCGAAAAATTTCCCGGTATGGCGAGTTTACTGGATCTGTGCGAGCAATACTTCGGCGCCCGCAACTTTTACGACGTGCTGAAGATACCGAAGACCGCGAACGACAAGCAAGGTGAGCGACCTGGTGACATCGACCATGTAGCGTCCTAACCTCACTGTGTATTTTGACTCTCGAGCTCCTTTTTTTTTTTCTATAACAATGATAATCGTTATTTCTATTATCAGTTAAGAAGGCTTACCACAAGCTATCATTGCTTGTGCATCCGGATAGGGTTGAGGAGAACATCAAGGCGGAAGCGACAGAAAAATTCAAGGTTCTCGGTAGAATACATTCCATCCTCAGCGACCGCGAAAAGCGCAAAATCTATGATGAATCCGGTCAATACGATGAGGAAAGCGAAGAGGTGATAATGCGGAACTGGGCGGATTATTGGCGATCCTTGTTTAAGGAAATCACTGTGCAAGATATCAACAATTATGAGAAGAATTACAAGGGATCGGAAACAGAAATTAAGGATCTTAAAAGGGCTTACATAGATAGTAAGTCTTTATATGATTTCAGAAATATCTTTTCATTTATAGATTATTTTCTGCCATTTTTTTATATAAATTAATATATCTAAAAAAAATTGATTTGATTTTTTAATGTTTGGTCTGAATTAAATTTAAATTTTTAACATAAAAATATTCTCCATGTAGGATATTTTAGTATTATGGTATGATTTGTATTTTAGTATTATGATATTATTTATCAATATATTTATTTTTTTCATTTTAGGTAAAGGAGATATGGATTATATTCTGGAAGCTGTTCCGTTTACAAATTGTGATGAAGAACCTAGACTGCATGCTATAATTGAAAGTTTAATAGAAAAAGGTGAAGTTCCGGAATATACAGCTTTTACTAATGAAAATGATAAGAAAAAGCAGCGCAGGAAAAGAAAGGTATGATACTAAATAGTATATTTTCAATTTATACCTTAAAAATATGTTGAAAACAGTATAAAAATATTTTTAAAATTGCAACAGAAGACAAAAGACTAAATATTAGTATCTCTATGAAGAATTGACTTTTTGAATCAAAATTTTTAAATTGCAGAACTTTTAAACAATTTTTTTATTAATGAGAATTTAGATCTTTATTTTCAGTTAAAAAACATAAAATTTAATAGCTTTATTATTGAAAAAAACAGATAAATAAACATTACATTGCAAATTTAAGCAAGATTCTGTCTGCTACTATGAAACATTTTATATCTCAATCTCAGATACCAATGTAACAGGAGTTAATTTTTTTAAAATATATATATATTATCTCAAAATTATGACATTCTAAATTTTATGTTATATTTTTATCAAATGTCTAGCAATGTCTCCTTTTATCATTATTTTGATACTCAGAAAGTCTCATTTTCTCATTCATTTCAACGTATCTTAAATATAGCTATTTTTAATATGATTTTGTATAAATGAATTTTTCAAAGCATCTCAAAAAATTTGCAAAGATCCGTTAAAAAAAAAAAAAAAATGAATTGTGACATAAGAAAATTACTGCAAAGCATCGTTTTCTCATCGGTCGCGAAACTTCTTTCGCGTTCACATAATACTCGCGTATCGATCTCTGACCGTGATCGACCGCATTGTAGCGCGGAATTGTAGCGCGAATTTTAAATCACTTTAGCACATCATTGCTAAATGTCACTTCAACAGTCTTTTAACGCCCCGCCGCTCTATTTTCAAGCTTCTCTATTTTTACCGATAGACTGTACAGCTTGACGGGTGGAAGGTAGTAGGAGAAATAGGAGCCCCACTAGGAGGGGAAGGTCTAGTAAATAAGTAACCTACGAATGTGAGAACTGCTTCAGTCCGCGTTACAATTAGTTCGACCGTTTGCCGTTAATCGCAAAGCACGAACGAACGAAAAATTTTTCCCGCAATGACCGTCACGCTCCATTACGTTTAATTGTCGAAATGAATACAATAGAAGACTCTTCTTCTCACGACGATTATTGTTGTCATTAATTAAAGCAAATTGCATTATTCTGCCCTTGCATTAATCCTCTTTGAACACGCCGACGTGAAAGATGGATAGTGCCGCGATTTTAACATTATTTGCCCTGCTAATCGCGTTTGCGGGCGATGCCGCGGCGTCGTGCAGGAAGATAGAGAACGTCAACATGTTGGAATATTTTTGCGAGGGTGGCCACCCCGTCGATTTGACCACTGTGCCCGAGACGACTGAAAAACTGCGGATCGTCAGGATGCCGCTTCGCAGAATAACCGCCGATACGTTCTCGAAATTCGGTAGGAATCTCTGGGTGTTGAGCTGCTCGTATTGCGAGATCTCAGACATCGATGCGGACGCCTTTCGACATCTCGTCGATCTTCAGCAACTCAGCTTGAACAACAATCGCCTGACCGAGGTCAAAGGGTCCTGGTTCGAGGGTCTAGACTCTTTGACATATCTCGATCTCAACTACAACAATATACGCGATATCGAAGACAGTGTCTATAGAAATCTACCTAGTCTCGTGGACCTTAGGATCTCGGGAAATCATCTGCGATGTCTGAACCTCGACGAAATGACACATCTGACGGAACTGAAGCGTATATTCCTCGGCGAGAATTCCGAGTTTATCTGTCCGTACGCCGTCAGCCAGTTTCTCGAGAATCAAGGCGTTGTTTTCGAGCAAGATCCCGAGTGGCGAAGACTCGCCAGTGACATGATCGACGTTCACGTTCCACCAGTCCCGGAAGAGAAAAGCAAAACCCGGCCGATATACGACGAGAACTTGCATCCCCCTGGGAGACCATCTTCGGGGGAATCGGAAGAATTTTACGGGTCGAGAGAGAGACCGTTTCATTCGGACTATTCGGCGGAACATCGTTCACGTCATAGAAGACCGCCGACTACGACCCCGCGACCGACGACACCGAAGCAAACGGAGAGATTGCCCGTGCCACGAGTCGAGCCCGTATATCCAGTTACGGACACGAGACCCTCGTACGCACCGTCGGAACCGTCGTCGCACCAGGTAATGCCGCACCCAACGGAGGCGCCGCAAGTACCGCCCTTGGAAGATATCAGGATGTCGGAACCACGTCCTCACGTCAGACCGGAACAGATCTTGACGTATCCGCCAACGATGTACGAAACGCCGCCCCCTTGGTATACGACACCGGAGACGCCCTTGGATGTCAAGGACAGATCGAGATTATCTAAAGTCAGACTGGAAGAGATGTTGCCGTATTCACCAACGATGTACGAAACGACGCCGTATTGGCGACCGATGCCGGAAAGACCGCGAGCACCACCCGTGACGTCAACACCGTCGTGGGAGGACATCAGAATGGCAGGAACCGACAGGCCATCGCAAACGGAACGCACGTATCCGCCGCACATTTCGACCTACGAAACTACGATCTATGCGTATCCCACGTCAGAGAGACCGCAAGTGGAATCGAGAGGACGAGTGTCCTCGGAGGACGAAGCGAGAGGAGAATCCGGAAGACCGCAGAGTATCACCATAACGTTTCCGTTGTACACGACCGATAGTCCGGAAAGAATAATGTCGCACGGATCCATTCAAATGACGCACTCATCTGACGATTCGGGCATGATTGCTCTCGGGGGTTGGTCCACGGACGATCCGTACAGGACGCAGAACTTGGAACGCCACGAGCAGTCTCGTCGTCCCGCGGAAGAGAACGACCGACGAACGTACACGCCGGATCCGCGAAAAACGCCGTATTACGGGCACGATCCACGCGAACTGATCGTCGAAGAATCGTCGATGAGGAAGGACAACGACGACGACGACGATCTCTCTGTCGCCACCGATCGGTCGCAGGCCCAGGTCCCGACGACATCCCCAGGTCCCGCCATGCATCGCATCAGACCCTCGCCACCGGTACTGATGCACTCGTCGGGAACGGACGAGTTCTATCGCACGCATTACGACTCGTCGGTCACGGTGCACACACCATTGCAGAGATATCAAGCCAACGAGACGATCCCCGGCGTGCGCCCGGTAGAGATGACGCAGAAACCATCTACCGAATGTCCCAAAAATTCGGCATTGAAAACCCAACCGGTCGTCGGCCTAGCGGCGCTCATCGTCGTCGCCGTCCTCGGGCACGTCGTCATGGAGTTTTAATCTCGAGCGCGCCTTATCATCCGAATCGGCCGGACGGATCACGCGGAATAAAACCACGTAGGGGAGAACCGAGCTGACGTCTCGTCGATCTAAGGAATCGCATCCGAACACCCGGTGTTGTGACTTGGACCTTCTCGAGCGCGCATTTATATATTTAGCGTTGTAACTCTTCCTCATAGCTATCGAGCATTTCCCCATAAAAAAAAAAATATATATATATATATATATATATATATATATAAAGACGCTTCATAGGATTATTAACCAGACGCAAATATTGGCGAGAGATGTTGGAGAGGCTTGTGAAACTTTCTTCTCTGGGTTCGTTCTCCAGATATGGCAGAACCAGCTAAACCTGACGCGTAGGTATTGCGTAGATGTAAAAATCCTTTTCCAAAGAACTTTGCGCAAATCTTATGGAAAATGGCTCTTGATCAAATTACTTCAAATTTTAATATTTTGTAGTTTATGTTAAATTAATTAAACGTCCCCTCGGGCACAAACCTCCAAATGTTTTTGCTCCAGGATCTTCTCCAGGAAGATCATCTTATACGAAAAAATAATTAAAATAAATCTTTTTTTATTAATTTTATTAATTATGAATATTGTATAATATGAATATATATTATATGTATCACGGAAAAATATATTGGACATAATATCACGAAAAAAGTATTAAATTGTTCAATTTTCCGAAAAAATATTACGATATAAAATATCTTGAAAAAAAAAAGCTTTATTTTATTTTCTAATTCTAAGAAGCATGTTAGAGTTTCCAAAAATTGAAAATATTTTACTTTGTGTTCAATGTGTAATACGAACGCAAACTAAAGTTACAACGTCTAATGATGAGAGAAAAGCGAGCAAGAATGAGGCAGTACATCGTTCGTTCCGGATAATTCTAAGAATGGATAATTACGTGTACTTATTACATTGATATTACATTGTTCATTCTGGATAATTCTAAGAATATAAAAAGGAAATAAATCTTTTTTGTGTATCGATGTGCATCCGCAAGTGTACATTACACGAATGTAATAAAAAAGATTAATTTCAATTTTTCTGTACTTTTTCATGAAGTATGGAACTCTTCCGAAAATCCTGAAGTCAAAACCAAGCTATTTGGAGATTTGTGCCCATGAGGACTTTTAATCAGCTTGACATCAGCTACAAAATATTAAAATTTGAAGTAATTTGATCAAGAGCCATTTTCCATAAAATTTGTATGGAATTCTTTTATCGTCGCGTTTCCACATTCTGCATTCTTTTATTTATAACATATAATGAGCGCGAACTCGTTGAAGGTGAATTTAATAAGAAAAGACGGGGAATATTGCCGATGTTTATCAACTTCTAAACTTGGCGAATCTTTCATCTCGCGATCGAACGAACGTGGATTCTCGGAATCGCTCGGATACCCGATGGTATGTCGTAACATTTTGAAACGTTTGCCAAGTAGAAAAGCCAATATAGTTGAGTGTATACCGCGATTTTAATTGCAATTAAGTGACTCGGTCGCTGCGTGTTAATGAAATAATTAACAAGTGTCATCGTCCAATCGTGCAGGCGCGCGTTACGTAATGACCTTGCAACGCCGACTCGTTCGGGGCTCGGTACGAGCGTGTTAAATATACGCTCAAAGGCGCCACTGTTCGGAGTCAAGTTCGCGCGACAGCTTCCCTCATTCTTCGTGCAACAGGTGCATCTTCACGGAGATTCCGCCGAGGTCGGTCGCGTCAGATGAGGGGCAGAGCGGCAGAGAGAAAACCGACCGCCAAAAGGCCGCGGAATGTGGAAACGCGACGATAAAAGGATTCCATACAAATTTTATGGAAAGTGCCTCTTGATGAAATTGCCTCAAATTTTAATATTTTGTAAGCTAATGTCAAGCTGATTAAAAGTCCTCATGGGCACAAATCTCTCAAATAGCAAAGGTTTTTGCTTCAGGATCTTCGGAAGAGCGAGAGAGACGGAGACAGCCCTCTCGCTCTCGTAGAGGTCATCAGGGTGGCCTTACAACAAGGCGTTAATAAAACGTCCCGAATTATAACGAGAAGAAGCGATCTCGTTTATCTCCATTTTCCGAGACACATGTTTTTCCGAGAGCCTCATCCCCACGATGAGGTCGATCCGCGAGGCGAACTTGAGATACGCTCAGTCGATTTTCCGTGGGATTCCATACCGATGACACGATCGTGTTAAATATGACTTCGCGCCATCTGTACTTCGACTAGCTGTCAATTATTTAACGCGATTTCCTTGGGCCGGGAAACGTGACGCGATATTCCGATCAATATAGACTTCAGTCGCGGGGTCGCGGGGTCGCAAGGTCGCGGAAAGAAAAGTTTCCGCCTTCAACTCGGTCGGGATACGTGTAAGTGCTGATGGCCTCGGAAATATTTGGCACGGCCCACGTGCGACGTTCTGTCTCAAAAGACCGTACTTACACCAAGCAAAACAATGCTTTTCCTCATCCGTTCCCAGTGTAACAGTTCCGTCCATCCCGCGATTGATGTCGGGAGAAAAAAAAAAAAGAAAAAAAACGAAACGCTCGCGATGGCGAGGCAAAAAATTGTTTGCTCAAACTGCGCACTTTTATCGCACGCGTTATTTGCGCTTCCGCGTTTTGGCACGAGGACAGACGGACGGACGGTCGAGTAGGTTTTGCTCGGGGATCAACAGGAGATCTCGGCTCGTTACAAAGTTCCGCGACGTCGATTCACTTCAGAACGAAATAACGTAACGTAAACTCTTTTAACTGCTGACGAATCCGTCCGTCGTCTCAGGTACAGTCAGAATCCGCCGCGCGGTGCGGTGCACGTTGTGCAACGCACCAGCGCACCATTAGGCAGCCAGTTAGACGTTACTTGCCAGAAATTATAAATAACGGAATTTCCTCAGCGGCGGATTATGGAGTAGGTCACGCGCGATATGATGAAGCGTCATCGACGCTTATGTAGCCCTCCCGCTTAGGTAGCCTCGCGCTGCCGAAAAAGAAAATCCAGCCCGCGCGCGCGGAAGCTTCGAAAGTGCCGCGCGGGTGCCGATCCGCGGCCGTCACACCGACATTACATTCTTGCATCGAGTTTTACTATGTGTGAATGACATAGGATGAATCCCGCCGCCTCGGCCGTCGATAAAAATCGACGACCCCCTTGAAAATCGAACCGTGCCATTTTCCCCAAGATAAAGAAAGACGGAAGCCCTTCACGCCACTCGAGCGCGAATTCGATGATACTCTCTCGTCGGCGAATTGCGTGGCGAGCGCGCGTCTCGGAAATAGAAATACGTAACGCGTAGATGCTGCGTAGATTCTCGCTCTTAACGAGCGGGGCCCCGTAATCAATCTCGTTAACAGGGAGCGCGCTTGTGTACGGCCGCTCGCGCGGCCGTTATCTCCTCTTAAAAATCTACTCCTTCCGCGACGAGTCTGGATCGAATTATCAATTTAAGTCTAAAGCCGACTAAGCCTGCACTCTCCAGTCGGAGAGTAAACAGCCATCGACTTCTCATGTTTAATTGGCCCGATTGCCTTCTCTGATTACAGTGGGCCAAAGAGGCGGCGGAAGCTGAGCGCCTCGAGCAGATGCTGAAGATCGAGAACGAGGAAAACGGAGCCGCGAACAATCTCGCGCTGTCGATACAGAATCGCAACAGGGCTCGCGCCGACCAGTCGGCAAGCTTCTTCGATTCGTTAATCGACAAGTACGCGAAGAAGACCGAGAAAGCGACGAAAAAGAAAGATTCCCCTGCAAAGACTACAAAGAAAATCAGGAAGAAGACGTAGAGACATTACAACGACTATATGTTCGGGACGCACTGCCGCGCGTCCGCTTCCGCGTCACTGAAAGTTTCAACCTCTCGTTAACATTTTTATAAATCGCAAAGCACAGACTTGCTGTAGATTTCCACCATGTGGACGGTTGTGTTTTAGTTTTTATATATATATATATATATAAGTTCGCTAAGCTCGAAACGAATTATCGAATGGACTAACTTGTATGGTTTAATATAAATGTCAGTAAATGCGTCAATTAATCGTCAGTAAATGCAAATTAAATCGCTGTATCGAATTGAAACATTGTCTCGTGGTAAGTGCACAACGGCGTAAAAATTGTACACTTTATATAAAAACAAATGCCGTACTTGAGTTTTATGATAATACCCTCGAAAAAAAACGACAGGCTCTTGTAATTATTGTAATTTTCATCTTATATGATATGTGAGACAAAAATAGAGAAAGAATCTTTTTAATATTCTTTTTTTTTTATAATTTCTTTAACCGTTTAGTTCACTCAAGGACAAAAGAACGAAGAACTAACTTAGAGGTAAGTATACCTTCGTATGTTTAATAATGCGAAACTATAGATTTACTGAATTAAATATCGAAACGGTGTTACAAGTATCACTTAATTGAATAATGATTTGGTGATTTACTTAACGTGGTTTGCATAAACGCCTCTAAACGCCTCTTTTATTCTTTTTGTTTCTTTTACATAACATTTTCTAACTTGAACTTTTCTCATACACATCATTATAACTAAAAATAATGTATTTCCATTTACAACGGAGAATGCTGCTGTCAAAACATGAATTAATAATTTTATGAATAAAATAAATATTTAATTTTTCAAGAAATTAATTCTGTTAGAATTGATTTTATGGAAAATCTTTAATAAAAAATGTTTTCTAAGTAAAAAAGAATGAAAGTCGCTTTCGAAATTATTCATACCGGCCAAAAGTTTCAAAGTCTTTCAAAGTCACTTATTTAGTCTCACGTAAATGCACGTGCAAAGTTTCGCGAGGATTATAAATTTTGGAAAAGTATTTTATTAATAGAATGTTGGATCAAAGCTTTCATGGTTCATGCGATTAATCGTTCCGTTGCATTGGCACAATGCCAGCGTTTGCTGTCTTATAAACAATGTCTATTCGTCTTCCGGATGTCGATGGAATCGATAACCCCACTTTAAAATTAACTTTCGTTACATTTCGAAAACATCCATTATGCGGTTTATATATAGTGCGTGAAATGTTTCATAATTTGAACTCTAATGCGCACAGAATATTAAAAAATAAGATAACGTGTACATTATTTTTAAATTCATCAGACAATTGTGGAAGGATTTTATACATATATATATATATATATATAATATTTTACATTTCCTTTAATTAAATTATTTATTTTTATATATTTAATATTATTTTTATATATTATGTATATTTTAATTGAATTATAAGTTATAATTTTCCTATATCGATATCATTGAGGAGTGAAACAGGTTCTTATAACTTACAAAAGATTGCGCCAGTAGTATTTCTCGTTTCAATCTGACTTATTGCTATATATAGACTGAAAAATTTGCAAGTTCTTAAAATTATTCATATTTTTAAATGAACTTTGATATTTAACATGTGTATAAATAAATATAAATGTTTGATTAAGTTATTAAATATTTCACATATTTCTTAGAAGGAGGTATCTTAGATATTCTATAGTATATTATCATATAACATACATTATATCACCGATATTTGAAAGGATTAAAAAAATTCAAGCGATATGAAAAATATATATATATATATATATATATATATATATATATAAAACAATTCTCTGCAATTTGCTTAATTCGAGAATGTAATTAAATAGTAAGTTGATCTTTATCAGTACAATAATAGCTAAATGATATTATTTTAAAGATCTGGCGCTCATCAGTTTCGATCTGTCTTCTAATATCTTAAGTTATCTTCTAATATCTTAACATATTCTCAAAATACATCAAGTGCAATACATTTTCGAAAGATGCACCGAGGAGTCGAAACTTCTCACTGCGCGCAAACTCTCTTCGGCAGATTTAGGTGGCACCGTCATTAGTGTCACGGTCATCGATAAGCGCGGGCAATGTGTCAGTCACACCGTTGCCGTCACACAGCCCGTGAAGGATGAGGACGAGGGCAGGATCGAGAGGCAGAGATGGCAAAAGGGAAAGGGGGGAGGGAGAGGGGCAGACTCCTGCCGGGCATCTAGCATTTCTCTCTTGCTCGCGCGTCCCTCGTGTTTCACGCGGCCCGAGCTGGTGATGATGGTGGCCACGATGTTATGGTACTCTCAAATCGGTGTTGGTAGAGATGGTATGTACACTAGGCAAGTGGCCGCCTCGGCATGGTCAGTCTCGTGTTACGTCTGGGCTGGCTGGAGCGACAACACGGTGCACATCGGGTGACACAATTTCCAGTCGGTACCCTCCCTTTTCGCGCGGGATTTTTTTACGCACCGGGCTCGTACGCCGCCGCGGCATCTGCGGCGGTTTTTATCATTTATTTTTTTTTAATCTTAATCTCTCAGAGAAAAATAATATAGCATTTGTTGAATTGATGAGAGGTCCGTCTCATAAAATATAGAAGGGTTCGAGTTCTCTAGGCTAACTGCTTTTGCAATAAATTTATTATAAGATGTTCAATTCAAGATCAGATTGTATATCATTTTTTAATAATGCGCTCCTAGCTTTTTACACCAAATAGTAATTTGAAAGAATTCAACAGCCTAAAAGCACAGTGTATAAAAATTAATTATTAAGATGTAGGATTCCAAAAATGTCAACATCTATATCTATTTCGCGTATCTATATTACTTACATGATACATCTACCTACAACTATGTTACATTATAATGCTTAACGTGTATACGATTATGTACAAATATAATGTTATCTCGATTAATTAAATATATTTTTGTGCAGTGATTAATTTGACCTTTTTCGCCACAATTCTTCGTCACAATTCTTTAACGTGTCTCCGTGAAGCAGAGCGAAAGCCAGAGTCCTCGGCGAACGAGCCACCCGTTGTGCACGAGATCGGCGCGCACTTTGACAAAATCACGTACGGGCAATTATGGATATGTGGTGCAAACATAGGTAGCAAAGTGTAAACCATCATTATTTTTAGCCAGACATGTAACAGGAGGCCGGATCGGAGTTTACCAAAGAACGGTAACACAATAGCCGGGCAAAGTAACCGGGCTCGTATTTTTTCGCCCTATTAAACGGCAATTATATATATCGCGACCTGTTGGCGATTGTGGCGGAACGTTCTCGCACGCAAGGCCCATGCTCGTGCAAACGTCGAGCAAACAGATGAATCGCGTTGTGCAAGAGGATAAGCGGTTTGCCGCATTATGAAACAATCTGATTAGCGAAGCGTCGAACGTTCAAGCCCTCTCTCTCTCTCTCTCTCTCTCTCTCTCTCTCTCTCTCTCTCTCAGGCTGCCGCGGAATATTTCATTGTACGTTTATGGATCGATAAATCTACCGATAAATTCACCGTCACGTCGAGGGAGACGAGGGAGAGGGTGGAATGAGCGTGAAAATCTAAGATATTCCGCAAATCTGAGATGACATTTCGCGAAACTCTTTTGACCTCGCGTATATCTGTCCGTTCGCGCTTCGAAAAAAAAAAAAAAAAAAAAAAAAAGACGTATTTCGCAACGACCTGTGGTCATCGATCTGAAGATTGTGGCTATGCAAGAAGTTAGAGTTGGTCGCATTCGCGGATGTGAAAAAATATTTTACACAAGATTAGCATCATAAATACTTGACGAGAAATTCCACAATGAATTCGCGCTAAAGTGATTCGATCGTTATTGTTTTGTCGGAATAATAATGCTGAGATTAATATTGCATAGTTATCAATATTTTATAAAAAAAATTATTGTTTCTAATGCATTTTCTTAAGTATTCACATAATTATAAATTTTATATAAAAGTTCATATAATTTTATAAATATTTTCCTATCAATGGAATGGACGGTGGACGTTGCAGAGAAACCGACTCGTAAATCATCGCGTCGCACGCGCGTGTTGAATGGAATTTCCTTTTCGCACATCGTGTAAACCGCAGAAATGGGAAACGCGTAATCGCAGTCGTGGCATTTAAGGTCGCCATAAAGCGTTGTAATCTATTTTCGCTTCTCATAGAACCGCGTCTGCGATCTACTAATCAAATGTATTTGTATCTCTCTCTCTCTCTCTCTCTCTCTCTCTCTCTCTCTCTCTCTCTCTCTCTCTCTCTCTCTGTCGTTGAATGCGCAGAGAAAATAGAGGAGGGAGCTAGCGAGCGCACATCCTCGATTGTGAAACAATACCTCCCTATCCCCGCTGTCTTCAGGAGTCGTCATTAAGATATGCGATGCACCCTTGCTCAAAGGACAAAGGAAGAAGGGGGGGAAGCCACGTCGAAAGCAGAGGAATGTCGGTCCAAACCATCGAGAACGATTTGCATTCTGTCAACACGCACGATGCGATTCTATTTCTAACCACCTCTAACCAGCGCAACGTCGGATCCCCGTCGTGAATCGCGCCGAGAGCCGAGAGGTGCAGCATACGCCGCGAGATTCACCCCATTGAATCCGAAGAACGAGCGAAGGAAAAGAGAAGGTGGGTGGAGGGCGAAAGGTGAGGGGAAGAGAGAGCTAGCGGGGTTGCGTCAGTGTGATAGAGCGAGAAAAGATTCTGTTGCACAAGGAACGGTGGAGCAAGGGGAAGACCGGTGGTTGTAGCTGAGAGACGATAGTAGAGGAGGAGGAGGAGGAGGAGGAGGAGGAGGAGGAGGAGGAGGAGGAAGAGGAGGAGGAGGAGGAAGAGGAGGAGGAGGAGGAGGAGGAGGAGGAGGAGGAGGAGGAGGAGGAGGAGGAGGAGGAGGAGGAGGAAGAGGAGGAGGAGGAGGAGGAGGAAGAGGAGGAGGAGGAGGAGGTGGAGAAGGAGGAGGAGGTGGAGGTGGAGGAGGAGGAGGAAAAGGAGGAGAGGAGGAGAAGGAAGAGAAGAAGGAGGAGGAGGAAGAGAAGGAGGAGAAGGATGGTGTGGAGGAGAGCTGCAGAAGGAGAGGGGGAGAGCGACATTCCAGAAGGCGGCGGCGGCGGTGGTTCTCGTGGGAAACCAAAGAGAGAGAGAGAGAGAGGAGAAAGATCTCGTCTCGAGGAGAGGTTGCGGGCCTTAAGGCACCGTTCTCATCTCCCCGACGTGTGACAAGATCGTGGAGGCTTCTACCGAGGCGCGTTGCTACGACACACAGCGAGTTACCGAATTTATAAATCGTTTGGAAGCGAGTGTGATTTCTCATACTACCCCGAAGCTAACGGTGCACCTCGGCGGACTCGCGAGCTCTAGGATTTCTCCCGAGAGATCTCGACGTTCAAATTAATTAAAATCCGCTTTCGCGCGCCGTTCCGCGTACAAAGGTAAATTCAATTCGGATTATAACCTCAAGTCGAATTAGCGGAAAATGGCAAATCCAGAGCGCAAGTGATTTTCATGTGCGCGCGAAACAGGAGCATTTTCAATTACGTGCCGATTTACGAAAGTCAATCTCATTTTCGCGAGACGATTTAGATTAGCGATATATTGTTTCCGTGATATTTGACGCAATGGCATTTAATTCTAAAAATCTATAAAATTTTAATTTGAATCAAAGGAACATTCTTAATTGTTCTCCAAATATAAGTTAAATATTTGTAAAAATTAGAAAATATTTATCAAAATTAATATCATTAAAATGTATTCTCTAAAATCTCTGAAAATTTCAAAAGTGCTAAACAATTAAATAATACTAGGTATATTAGTAGTAATGACTAAGCGATAAACGAGACTACGTCGTTTAATTTTAAACGCGTACGCATCAATATAATTCTGTTGAAATTAGAAAACAATGACACGATAGAGGTCCATTTATAGCAATAAGAGATGACGCAATGAGCTTTCGCACTTGTCTTTCAGCTTTTGTTTAGTTTCACGCGAACAATTGCTGCATCATATGGCACGGTTATCATCGTAATAATGCAACTCAGCGTAATCCGATTACCACGCTGCCAATATCGATAACCCGCGCGGACGCGATAAAGAAAGCCGCCCCTTGGAGAAACGCTTGGCGAAGGCAAATCCGATAACAATGATCTCGACTGTAATCCAATGACGGAAGATTTCTCGCGACGTGGCACAACAAAGTACGACCAGTATTGATTTCGCTCGCTCGATTCGATAGCTAATATTTTTTTCGTTTTCACATTACAAAATTTTTATTCACGGTACGGACGCGATTTGGTATAGGGACACCGAGACGGGGAAACCTGCCGCGGGCCCTGTGAATCGGCCCTTAGGGCGAATCCGCACAAGGTCTCGGGCAACTGCTTCCCAGTCGAACGAACGAGAGTCAAGAGGAGATAATGGCACGTTCACGAGGCGTCGAATCATTACCGACAATCAAACTCTATTTGCGTCGCGTCGTTTGCGATAAAAGGATTGTCCTGTAGCCAGGACGCGGCGCGACGAGGAGGGTCCTCTCATTCTCCTCGCGCGGATTCCTCACGTAAAAATGTAGTATGAGTTAATGAAATGCACGATAATGCCAACGCGAATCCCGTTTGACTCTCATAGGAGGGTTTTTACGACACTCTCCAATCTCAGTCTTCTTCAACGTCGACGATAATTTCTCGATTTCATCAAGAAATCATTTTGTTAATGCGAAGCGATGTAAAATATCGTCAACCGATCATCGTCGTGTCGACGTCGGAGCGTCGATCGCGAGAAAAATTTCGAGAGAAATACTTCCGTATATCTGTCTGGGTGTCTTTTCTGCGCGATCGAGCGAGAGAGCGCGCGCGACTGCGAGCGGCGTGGATACGTTTTCAATTTCTGGTAACAATGTTTTTATCTCGTCGCGCGGTCATTTAACGCGCGCGCGCACGCACGCACGCACGCACGCACGCACGCGACAGGTTCCCGTCCATATACGACGGCAATAAAGCGCCACTCATTATTATTACCAGTGTCGTAAGAGCCGGCGCGTCGCGACTCTTCCGACCGCGCGCGCGCGCGCGCACGCGCGGCAATTACGACGCGGCGAACGATAATCGCGCGCGACGTTATCGCCGACGATGACACGCACGCACCTGATCACCCGGCCGCGAACCGGGTACCGTAACCGATACCGCGGAAATTCAATACCCCGTCGCAAATTGGCGGAACGTCGAATCGCGCCGCGAACGCTCGGAGGAACTTTCCCCGCGCGGCCGCGAATATAATCCGCATGGGGGCCCTGGGAACCACCACTTATTCCAAAATCAAAGTCTCCGATCGAGACGCTAAGTGATGACGTACAGACGTCCCGAGGAACACCCTGTATAAGACAGGAGGAGGAGGGGAGGGGACGAGAGGGAGCAGCCAGGCATGCCGGCTTGCGAGATGAGAAGAAAAAGGAGGGAAGAAGGTGGAGAGTTAATTGAATCCGAGCAGCGTATAAGTGGAATGGCCTATTCCTCCTTTGGTTCTCGCTCCTCTTATTCTTCTTTCTTCCCGCGCGCCTCTCCCCCCTCTCATCCCCGTCTCGCGGCCCTTCCCGACGGTATCCCGCTCCTCGCGCCGTCCTTCGCAGCTCCTTGTACCCTCTTCGGTCAGGGTACCAAGGAGGATCGGTGGAAGGACGCTAGAGGTTCCGGAGAGAGGAAGAGAAAGAGAGAGAAAGAGAGGAGGGGAAGAAAGAGAAGGAGGGAGAGGGAGAAGGAAGCATTCCTTTGTCTCTGCGCGCACGGATCTAGATCATATATAGCATATAATGCGCAGAGGCATGAAGCATACGGACGCGTGATATGCGTGCGCACACCCGAGCCGCATCGACGGGGCACACGTGAAACAACGCATGGATGGACGGTGCACGTGCGCTTTCAAAGGGTTCTGCCGCGATATTCCCTCCGGCCATCCCGAGGAGGTTCTTGTCTCGGACGATATACTCGGTATGAATTACGTCCGCGTTAATTCGATTTGCCTCGCGTACGTTATACCCACGGGTACAATTATCATTTGAAAAGTTGAGGAGCCCGAGAGGCCTCCTCTTCGTAATACCGTACGATATGGATCTTGGTAGAACCTTCAATCGGAAAAGAAAGAGTGAGAGTGAGAGAGAGAGAGAGAGAGAGAGAGAGAGAGAGGAGAGAGAGAGAATCGACTGCGCTTGAGGAATCGTATGGAGGAATAACGCGCAATCATGAACCCTTGAATAACGTCCAAAGGCGCTTTTAATCTCAGGCGAGAATAAAATTATTATCGACATATTTTTGTTTTTTAAGAATATCGCGAACAATGATACAGAAAGACAAATCTCCGAGGATTTCGCGCCATGACTTTTGCCAATGATATTACACATGCCACCCGCCGTAGTCGTTCGTCGGCAACCCTCGTATATGCGCCGGGTGTATTTGCGTACCCCGAAATAGCTTCCCTGAGACGGCGGGAGAGAATGGCGTGGAGGAGGGCGACGAAGAGACGAAGAGGAGAACGGACGGTGTATACCGCAAAACCAGTTCGTTGGTGAGTAAACAAAAAACGAGAAGGGGCCAACGCCGCGGCGCGGCCTCGTTGTCCGTTGCGAAGGGGGAGAGAATCGCTGCTTTATTGCTAATTCGAAGACATTCGCCCAGCAGAAATGAAACTTTATAGTCCGCCCGCAGGCCAAGAGAGGCCCCACGTCGCCAGGACCCACATACGCGCGAGGACTGACCCACGTGGGCATCAGCTACATTTCTAGTTCGGCAGCATCTAAGAAAAAGACAAAAAAAAAAAGAGAGAAAACTAAAACGCTGATGAACCTTTGAGATGCGTCATAAGAATAACTCGCGTCAAAATATTATTGATGGGCATTTGAGATCACAATAATGTCAAAAATTTGTAAGCTAATATGATTAGTCGATGAATCGATGGCAAATGTATCTATTGCTGTCCGACAGCATCGGCCGTCGAGAAATTTATAAATTTATGCACATTTAATAAGAACGAATTTTGTTTTCGGATATTCTCGCTGTCTCATTAATGCGTCTTACAATTCAGGCTGTGGAATTATTTATAATTCAGCATATGAACGCGCCGCGTATAAGCGTTCTCGAGTCTGATGCCCAACGTGTTAAGGAACCGATGCCGGAGAGGCTACGGCGCGATATCGACGAGACGACGAGTCGCGGCGGGTGGCTTACGTCGTGAGAACCTTTGGACTTCCCGGAGCGTCGAAACTCGTTACATCTCATTATGTCTAACGAGTACATAAGAATGCGTGATGCATGTCGTAATGATCGCTCGCGCGAGTAAATTGCAGTATATTTGGCTGTTAACTCTCAGTCATTTTCGCGTCGGATATGAAATCTGCAGGCATGCATATTCGGTATATTAATATCATTACGGAAACGAGTTTTCTACCAGCTAAGGCTAGACAATGATACGCATGATTGTACGTAAAGGTAAAAAGATCGAACCGTTCACGCGACAGCTGTGTAAAGCGACGTGCATTGCAACATTGGCTAATGCAGCTAGGTGCCAATGTGGAGAGAGGGGAAGAGAGGGGGAGAGAGAGAGAGAGAGAGAGAGAGAGAGAGAGAGAGAGAGAGAGAGAGAGAAAGAGAAAAGAACGGAGCAGAAGAGAAATGCCCGGCGTCGAGGTAGCGGGAGATGCGCGTCAGGGGCCCGTCCTCCCCCTAATTGACAAATTGGAATCTTATTAGAAGTTCGTGATGCCGGTAGAACTGAGACGGAGAGGGGCTCCGCCGATGTTACGAGAAGAGGAAGGTGAGAAGAAACAGAGAGAGTAGGAAAGGGCCCGGCGGTGGACGCGCTGTGAAAGACGAGGAGAATGAGAGGCATAATGCGTGGACGGCACGATACTAACAGGTTGTACGGCCCACGGTGGAACGGAGAGAAGTACCTTATGCTCGGCCTGCCGGCCGGCAGGCGAATGCCACCCAGGAAGTGTTCGCGCGTGCGCGATCTGTGTGGCCTCGGCGCAATCCGACCACGGGGCCCGACCGAGGACGCACGAGCTCGGCCGAGGTAGCGCGAGAATGCCCGAAGCCGACGTGTGCTGGCCCACCCGGTAGAGCGCGCGCGTGCCGCGTCCTGTGTGGTCCCTTGGGCCTCTACTCTCTCTTCCCGTCTCTACCCCTTACTCCATTCCGCTCGTCCCTTCTGTTCACTACTCTTCTTGATGCTCGCTCCCTGAGACGGCTACGTGCGCGCCACTCTTTCTCTCTCTTTCTCTCGCTTCCTCTCCGCCTTCTCCGTTCAGCCTGTTACCTTCATCGTCCGTGCCGTCTCTTACCTCGGCCCGGGCTGCGAAGATGAGGTGGTTCCGAAGAAGAGAGAAGAGAGCGGGAGATGCTGACAGTGGCGCGAGTATCGAGGGACGTGGAGAACATCGCGGCAACTATCTATGAAATCTATTACGATCGGTAGATCTATATATGTATCGATCGTTTTTTATAACTTATAAATTATGAAAAATGTAAAACGATGGGCGCAAAGAAATCTGATCGATAGATTTCGTCGAGAGTTGAAAGATCAACGGCGAAAGACAAAGGTTTATAAGAATATAGATAAAGCCGATGATATGTGAAATGTAATTTGAAAGGAGCAACGGAGAGATCTGTATCTTACATTATTCCAATCTTCTCTCCGGTTACTTGTTGTGATTTATCGCAATCAGTCGATAACGTCTACGACGAGACTCCCTGAGAGCGCGTCGACACGAGGGCTACTTAGAATTCCATCTACGTCAGTGGTTGAAGAAGCGAGATGAGGTAGTAAGCCCGCTTGACTCGTTCCACTTCTCCTTTCCCGCTTCTCGGTTTCCTTCGCACGGCTTGACTCGACCACGTGCTAACTTACGAGCTACGATCGCTGTGTACCCTTCCACGTTTTCTTCTTTCTTCGTCTCCCGTACCGTCCAGCTTTCTTTCTTTTCAACCACCTTTTTCTCTCGTCTGTTCTTCTACCGGTCTCTCATCCTAGTGCTGCTCGTCGTATCGTTTTTTCGCTCCTTGCACGAAAGAGAAAAAGAGAAAAAAGAGAGGGGAGAGAGAGAGAGAGACTACTCTAGATTATTAATCCACCAGAGAGAAGAGATCCGTGACGTTCGCGGAGAAAATTATGGGCTGAGAGCGCGGTCAAGGTGCTGCTGCGTTAACAAGCGTCAGCACGGAACGCCGAGGGAGGATAGCGGCTTCGAGGATGTAAGATCGTGTTTCCTTCAAGAGCCAGACTTTGGGATCACCACGATACCGGATGTCAAAACTGATATCCGGTGACAATTTGCTCCTCGCTTCGCGCCATCAATGTGTCCCTCTACAATTTCGCTATTCCTGCGACAAAATAGTCGGCGTCCTGTACTGTGAAGTTACAACGAAGAACATATGAGGTTATAGATATCGAATTAGAGTTCCACATCCGAAAAAAAACGTCCGTGCGTGTAAAAAGCGCTGCTCCGCTTCACGTTATAACGCACTGTGAAGATTCAATTATTCGACGAGAGCCATCATCCGCGAAGGATACAGGTTTCCCTTCTGAATCGATCGTCGGCGAACGTACGTCAGAAAGGCGATTTATGCAAAAACCTGACGCGTGTTTTTTTCAATGAAAAACACGAGGGAGGTACCTGAATCGAATATATGAGAACGGGATAATAATTTGCTAGAACAATATATGATATTTTCACGTGTGAAATGTAAATGATATTTCTTCGTCTACGGGAATTCGAGTGTATAAACACGAAGCAAATATTGAAGGCGAAAGAGACAAAGAACGAAAAGAGAAGGAAAATGAGCAAAGGCGGCACGAAAAGATGAGAGAGAAGAAGAGAAAGAGAAAGAGAGAAAGATAAAGAAAGGCAGAGCAAGAGAGATCGGCAGAGTTCAAAGAGCCGACAGTGGTTAAAGAGCCTTCTTCCTCTCTCCATCTCGACACGCACAAGTACAAGACGCAACCTTTCGAGCTGACCAGAAGGGAGGGAGACCAGTGTTCTCGCTTTTTTCTACTGCTTCTCTCTCTCTCTCTTTCTCTCTCTCTCTCTTCTGTCCTCTACTCTCCTGCCTTCCCTCTCACATCGGCGCAGCAAATTTATTTCACGTTCTTACCTTTTCTGGACCTTTCACAATATTTGGCCACGCTACGGCATCCAGTACCGACGGGCACCGGTCACCAGAAGATACGGCTTTGAGCCGTCCGTGATGGATGGTTCGTTCTCCAGGCTGCCACGAACCGCTGCCTCTACTCTCTCCCTCGCTCCGTTCCTCAGCTCTTCCTTCTCTATACAATAAAGGATGCTAGAGACGACGGCGAAATCCAGGGCCGCTCGCCTTTAAAAGACGCACGCACCTAAAATCGAAATTGCACGCGTCGTTCCGCGCGGAGTTGCCTTACGATTACGCGAAGCGCGTAAATCGCGCGCGGACCGAGCACTTTCATCGATAATATATCTACCTTTTCAAATCCGATCTCCGTTCTTTTCAGAAAAATCATAAATCCTCTCCGACTATCAAATTTGCAAGCGCATCGTCCAGCAGTTACGCCTTGCTTGACATTCTAAGTTACCGGATGCCGAGACCGAAACGGACATCGTCGAAAGTATTGTCCGGGAGCGTTGCTGGTATTGTCCAATGAGCCGTCCCTGGGTCGGCGGACCCTTCCAACCGCGGGACCGTTCTCCACCGAGTTCGTGCAGGTATATAAATTCTGGTGCTATTATTGGGGTTTGCGCCTTCTCACAAGGCCCTCTGGACCCCGCGGCGGCCCCTTTGAGCTACTCTTTCCGCCTCTCTCGCCCTCGGCGCCCTCTCGCTCCCGCTTATCGTTGCTCGACCCCCCTCAGCATCCCTGCTCACCCACCTCCTCCCCCGCCTCCGCCTCCGCCATCGCCACCGCCTGCTCTCCTCCTCGTTCGCCGCTGCTTCGTTCTCTCCTTCTCGCCGACTATGCCACACCGCCCCTGTCCTGTTTGTTTTTCCTCGCGTCGTCTTCCGTTTGCTAAACGCACCTTAAATTACGCGGCCGATGATAAATATTTGAGCCGTCCATTACACGAAAGGCCTACTCGGACCTACCGTCGTTCGGCCGGTGTTACCTCCGCTTGCTCGACATTAGGTTCCTTCAGGATATCGTGTTACCTCGAAAAAGAGACAGCTGAGCTCATACGTTCGCGACGCATCGTGAACCGTTCGTCTCGCTGATAGAAATTTGCGGGACGAAGAAAAACTTTCGAGCCGCACCAGACCGCATTTTGCGATTCAACAAAGAAAGAATAGCGAAAAATAGATTATCGGAGAATTGGTGTACCTTTAACTTTTGACAAATCAAAGATAACTTTGATGTATGGAACATCCTAGAGAAAGTTAACACTTCTTTCACTTACGCATTCTTTAATCCACTCTTTCGATTCAGAGGTAAGTCTTCTTTCTTTAAAACATCATTATTCATCCGGTGGTAATTATGAATTTGAAAACGTGAATAGAAAAAGCTCTCTTGCTACGATATGGAGTATAAACAGAACGTTAAACAAATATTAAGACGTGTCGAATATCTCGTGCTCGTAAGAACCCGATAAGAATCGTACGCGATCGAGAGACTGTTAGATATAATAGATAGACCATTTTGATGCGATGAAGCCGATCGATAGCGCGCTATTTTCGTCGGCCTTACAACTCAGCCGGAGTCGAGTGTCACGAGAGGACGGTCTAACGCGACAGAAGGAATCCTAATCGCGCTCCGTGCAGGACCACGAGACATATAATATTCTCCTCTCCTTTTATATTTTCTCACGATTTCAACGATCTTACACGGCACGGCAACGCCGCGCCGTTACTTGCACCTCGATAGCAGAATTTTATTTCCAATCTCCGCGCGCGCACCACACGTACAAGCGCGTACACGTCGCGTACTGGCCACGAAAGTCAAAGTGCCTCGTAACAGGATTATGAAATGTTCCGGAGTAGCGTTCCACGGATGTTTACAGCCCGCGAATACTCGTTACCTTTTATTGCAGGCAAGTTTCAGCGATTTCTGGCATTGGCTCCGTTAACGAGCGACATTTTATATTTTCATTGGGCCGTAATTCTCCCCCTTTCCGCGTAGGGCGACGGCATACGGCTCGTAATTCGGCCATTTGTGTTTTCCGGGTGTGCGCCGGGGATGAAGAAAATTCAGATCATTCGGAAAATCGGGTTCGCGGCACCTTTCGCCAAACCCGCCAAAATTTCGATCCCCCGTCGGGGGAACCGCAAAACAATTTGGCGTAATGTTTCTCGCTCTCACAGTAAGAAGAACATTTTCAATTTTACAACATTTTTACAACAAGGTAATTAAGTTCTGCCTAATAATCTTTTTTTCAACATGTCTAGAAATATGTCTCAGTCTTTTTAATTAATCTATCTTAATTCTTTAATTAATTAATAATGGTTTTTACTTAACTTTTTTTTTTTTCATATATTTGAGATGTGCTCACGCTATGGAGCACTTGTTTTCAATGTTAATGCCTATATTGACAAGTGGTAACAAGTGTTTGATTAAAGTAATCGGCTGTAATTTGTAAGTTACTGGATTATGATTGGATAAATAAAGAAATATTTTCCTTTTCTTTTGATTGAAACAGTTATTCTTGATAATTTATTGCGTCGTTATATTAAACAAAATTCATGTATATTAACATTATATATCGACTGACGTTATTTCCACTTTCCATTCATTTCATTCATTTCTAACAAGTGAATAAGCGGAATGTTTATTACGATTACTGTCGAGAATTGGAAAATATCACTTCCCATACAGAGTGAGGAGCTTTCCTTTTCTACGCGGTTGTAGGTTATTGCCAGAATGCCGCAGGCACGTTTCAGCACGACGTTGTGTAAATTCGGACGGGCCAATGATCGTTCGTCTGTGTATTCGGGAAAGATGTTTATTATCAGTAAACCCAACTCTTTGCTGTACTCCCCTTCTCCGCTTCTTCTCCACCCTCCGTGAAGTAGACTCGGACTTTCGTATCAGTCGCCGTGTAGACGTGCCCGGCCTCGTACATTTTACTCGCCGTTACTCGTTATTTTACTCCGCCGCTTATAATGGCGATCAACGGTACTTGGCTGGGATAATCGATTCTCCGACGACATGTAAACATCAATCGCGTTTCTCGCAAACAGTCCGAACGTGATCAATGATCAATGATCAATGATCGCGAAACGTGCGCGCGCTCGTAATCGGAAACGACTTGTTTACGGATTTTTCTCGCGGATTTATCTCTCACGGCACATCAAAGTGCTCAAAAAGATAATAAACCGCCTGCGCCAACCGATACGCGCGTTTATCAATTAACAACAACATCGGAAAGAAAGCGATACCGTCTGTAAGTGACACTTGCTAATTGTCGTTTGCACGCGTACAAATATATGATATATTGATACGATGATCGTTGAGAGCGACGCTGTGTTTAAATGCCAGTTTTGACGTCTCTTCGCAAAAATCTCGCGTGATGCGAGAGGGAATTGCAAAACTATGTTGAAGTGAGCCACGAGTACTAATGGAAGAAAAAGAGATGGGAAGAGCGGGATAGCTAAAAAGGGATAAACTAAAGAAGAAGAAGAAGAAGTGGACGAAGAACAGAATCCTGCGGCGCTTCGAGTATACGTCAAGGTCGTCCTCGCGAGCCTCGCACACCTCGCGCGTTACTTTTATCACGGGGGTGTTGAGGCGTGTCCCCAGGGGTGGAAAATCATTGAGAATCTACAATGAGTCCCGTATGTGGCGTAGTGTTGGAAGATCTTACACAGTGGAGGGCTTAAATCGAACCTAAGGAGAGAGTGTGACAGGCGGAAAGAAAGCGACGCACTTCGATGAAGAGAAGAACGGAGTAACGAGGTAAGACGGCACAACGAAGAAGTGCAGTTCGATCGGCAGTAGTGGGGCAGACGAGAAACGTCGAAGAGAGAAAGATAGTCAAAAAAGAAGAAATGGATGGATGATGAATAACGAAGAAACGATTCGCGAGAGAGTGAAGAGAGAGAGAGAGAGAGAGAGAGAGAGAGAGAGAGACCGAGAAGAAGAGTAGAAGAGAACGAGAGACCGATCGTGTCTAGCCGAAGAAGAAGAAAGCTAGGAGATTACCCTCTTTCTCTTCTTTTCTTTCATTCTCTATCTTTCTTTCTCTTCTCCTTTCCCGCACTGTCCAACTCTTTCCCTTTCTCTCTTTCTTTCTCCCACCCGTCACGTGCACCTGTCTTCGTTTACCTGGTGAACGCCCCGCCCCAGCCAATAGAGGTACAGCGGGCCTCGTGACGTCAGTCACGCGTACCAGGAGGCCCTAGGTGGAGGGGCGAGATCATCCACCACCACCTTTGGAGGCCACGAAAGCCTCACGGGGACCAGCAGCTAGCAGCAGCCGGCGGCAGTGGTCTCGCCGGTCGTTTGCCGCGGGGTGGGGGCAGGAAGAGGGGTACCCCCTGGACCTGGTCAGGCCAAAGAAACAACGCAGGAGTACCCACCGAAACCCATCCTGCATTTCCCACCACCGACTCGTCCGGAAAACGTGCGCTAGCTTCCGGACGTCGTTCGTCCGAGTTCAGTCAAGTGAGTCGACTCGCACGTACCTCCTCTCCGACGAAAACGATCGCAGAGGGTTCTTCGCTCCGGAAAAGCGGGAGTGTTGGCGCGTGCCGGCGAGAATTTAAAGGGCCCGGTGGTATAGGTAGAGAGAGAGAGAGAAAGAGAGAGAGCGTCGACCAGTCGAAGATATCCGACGCTTAAAATAATTCGCCGATTGAATTCCCAACGGCGTTTAGGATGTAGAGAGACGTTCTCGTCCTCGCAAAACCTTCGATTTGGTACCCCACGATCTTTGAAAATATCACAACGTGGTGTCCGTATTTCGGTATCCATAAAAGGGAGAGAAAGAACCTTTTTCCAATCTCTCGGGAGATTGTAGCCTCGCGTCGATTCTGACTGATCGGTCGACTGATCGTTCGTATATCCTACTCGGATTCTCCCGGTGAATCATCATCGGTTGGTCGGTCGTGGTCGGTGATTATCGACGCAACTACGGGGATCACATCGGTGGTGAGAGTGCGTGCACGGGGGGGTGTGTGATGCCCTGGTTATGGTTAACCGTGAGTGAGGTCAGTGGCAAGAGGCGGAGAAGAAGAATCGGTAGCAGAACGTCAAGCGGATTGTCACCACCCTCGTCATCGCTGCTGCCGCCGCCGTTGCTGCCGTCGTCGTTGTCGTCGTCGTTATCGTCGTCGTTCTGCCAGCCGTTCTGGAGACGACGAGAGCAGTGACCGCGCAAGGTCGACCTCGAGGCAGAGGCACGCGATTATGGTGCACCATCATCATCGTCGCCGCGGCCTCCAGGCGACCCACCACTGTGCCACTGGGAGTCGCATAGGCATCTCACTCTTCCAGATTCTCCTGTTAATCTTCAGCTTCTTGCTGCCCGTGCTCGACAACAGTGGCTTTGCTCTGGCGTGTGGACCTGGCAGAGGCGCCGGCCGACGGCCGAATCTGAGAAAGCTCACCCCTCTGGTCTTCAAACAACATGTGCCGAATGTCAGCGAGAACACCTTGCCAGCGAGCGGACTTAGCGAGGGAGCGGTGTCTAGGTATGACGCCAAGTTCCGAGATTTGGTACCCAATTACAACACGGACATCGTCTTTAAGGACGAGGAAGGCACCGGCGCCGATCGTCTTATGACACAGGTGAAAATGCGTTCTTTTCTTTTCAGTGATAAACGAAGATGCAAATAAATGAAGTGTAGCTTTATAGTCAAATTTAAACATTTGTAAAATTCTTCCGTGAATAGATAGATAAATTCTTTATATTTGTGCAGAATTATGAATAGCGATGCATTGTGGATGAAATTAGAATTTAAGTCACATGACGATTATTAAAAAACAAAGTCTTCATTTATTTGCGCCTTTAAGCATTTATGTTTTAATTATGCAGTAGATATTTTCAAAAAATATTTGTTTCAATATTTAAATAAAAGTATCATAACCGCAGTTAAATATTTATAATAATTTATAATAATACATTTTTGTGAAGAAAATGTATCATTATAAATTAAACTGCGTCTCTTTAAGTTAATGGTAATTCAATTCTGGGGCTTTGTCTTAAGGGGATATTTTTAAATATCACAGTGGTAATATCGCCGATGATAAAACGCAACTCTGGTCAAATGATAAAGACGACCGTCCTTGAAGCAATTCGATTCGCTGGTGAATCATCCTATGAAACTTCATAGCGTTTACAGGGGATATCATCACAGGACTAATCAATCGGTTGATCACGGTCACATTTGGTTTCATATTAATTAAAGCGACAATTGAACGTGACACGTTATCGTGATCGTCAAATTTCTCGCTTCCTCATCTCGATGCAAGGTGGTGAAGCGTGATAAATCCTAGAAAAAGCTGCAGTCGAAGATCTTTGAGACGATGAGGTCGGCAGTCTTCTTGTTTAAATTTTGCCTAAAAGTTTGCGTCAGGTTTTTAAAAAAAAAAATGAAAAAGAATAATTTAATTTACGTTGTGCATTTAATCTTATTGAACGCGTATATACATGATTTCGGTGATAAATAAGTTGTGTAATATTTTACGAAATACGATGATAATTTTCGATACATCGATCGATTTATCTGTGAACGGCGCACGCAGTAACGTCTGTTATTGCTTTAATGCGTGTCACCGTATCCCGGTCCGTATGACAAACTGGCTACTGCACGTCGTTAAAACGTCGACAGATGATTCACGCGAAATGCTAGCCGTCGTGATAAGCGGCCCGATCACACTCGCTTTACGCAGACAAGATCGATAGTTTATGTACGATGCTATTACGTTGCGTGATTCTTCCTCGTTGTCAATCATCAGGTAATAACATTTTCTCTGAGTCATCAGGCAGATGTGGTGCCCTTAGGAGTTTTCTTCGAAAACAGAATAACGAAACGTCAGTATTAATAACGATTAGTTAGACGACCTTTGCGAATGATCTTTCTCATGTAAATTTTTGTCACTTGACTTTAAAATCATCCGCGGGGGCTGTGGGAATGAGGGAATGAGAGAAAAGGACATCCGATCGCTCGCCCGTCATCACCTTTAGGAAGCGAGGACTGTTTGAGGTTTATTTCTCTTCCATGGAGGCTCCATTAGTGCTTTATTCATGCATTTTTTATCGGTGTTTGCCTTCCACTTGGCGCCCCCGCGAAGCGTGAAACGATTCTCCTAACTCCGGCTCCGTTGTATTCCAATTTGTAAGTCGACATCGCGCCGCGTCATACAAAAGACGGCCTCGGCGCCGCGGACAGTGGTGCTTAAGCGAACAAAACCTGAATTTTTAACAGCTTATCTAGAAAAATATCCAAATATACCGACGCAATCTTAAATTGTCGGTTAATGGGGAATTACGACGAGAGGACATGACAGGTAACAAAGTTTCTGGATCAAAGTAATCATCAGACGCGGCGAAATATCTCTCGTGTGTCGAAAGACATTCTGTTCGAGCGTATTAATTACTCGGGAAGTATTGATCTGACAGGTACATGAAACTTCCTGGAAAACAAAAATTGAAAACGTCAATAAACGTAAGTAAACGACTTTCCGTTTCTAGAAATATCATAGACAAATGTAAATGAGTCATTGTTATTTTTTTGTTGTTTATTTAGTCATTGTTTTTATCTTGGTTTTTCATCGGAAAAATAAAGTGTAATCAGTTTCATCGCAGATACATCTCAGATATCACAAAGTCAGTAAAAAGTCATCTGTATTGATATATGGTGTTTGATAAAAAATATTGGCTCGAATATAATTGCAAGATGATTTCTGTAAAGTCAAATTCAGATGAAGCAAACAACGCAAAGTTGCTTTGATGAGTTTAGGCACTGCGACTTGTACGAACCAGTCAAAATATATATATATATATATATATGAATGTAACTTATATTACTTTCATCTTTTGTCAATCTGTCAAAGAAATGAAACTTGTTTATTCGTCACAAATGTTCGGTCATGCCGACTTTGCTAGCTTGGTCCTGGATCTTTTGGTACCGCTGCGTGCCGCATTGCGCCGGACCGGTTGTTGGTCTGTGTAAACCAACGTCCGAGGTGGAAATACGAAGAGTAGACTTTCCTGGGCTCGTATTTACCCAAATTTCGCAAAAGAGGGGCCGCCTTTAACGGCATGCCGCTGGGAGAACCGGCGTCAAATCTATCACCGTCCGCAGTGATTTTCACTCGTTTAAACATTACCGCAAGACAGCCGCCGTCGCCCATCGTCATGGTTTTCTCTCGGATTATACATGCTGTGCTTTTGAAACACACCGCAGGTTACAACAAGTTACTGTCGCATCGATTCTTCTCCCGCGAAAAGTCGATCTTTTGTGTTAATATTTCTTAAAAAGCCGACAAATCTTTTCAAATGGACAATTGAAGTTGACCGAAAATCCGGCTTTTTAAACACTTGAAATTTCGAAAGTCACACATAAGAATGCGAGATGTAAGAAAATGATACAAGAAATTGATTCATTGAAACTTTGTTTCCTTTATCATCACGAATAGATCATTCGCTTTTCGTGACGCTAATCGCAATCTTGTCTTTTTCTGCGTGCCAGTGCTAATTGTAATTTATATACAAAAAGCAAGTTTATAAATTTCGTTTTTGGATTATTAATATTACTTCTATTTGTCGTAAAATATGATTCTTTTTTTTTTTTCAAAGGAAAATTTATCACGAAAGAGCGATAAATTTTTGACAAGAAATATCGATGAATTTAGGACGTAGCCGATGCCGGTGCAACGTCCTAACATTTGTCCGACAATGTTTAACGATCCGATACGTTTCCGGACTTGTTCGGGCATCGATGTCTCCCAAACCGAGCCGCGATCCGTCGGTGCGTTCTCGTTAAACGATGCACGCTTCGCATGCATCTTGAAGGCTACGGAAACACGCTTTCCCGCAACGATCGTAAAAAAGAATGATGGTCCGATGACGTCGAGAGAGACGCGATGGATTCTCAACACTTTTTGCTTGTACGTAAATAATGACGATCGTACGTCAAAATGCTTGTAAAGCGTAAATGAAATAAGATATTTGCTTTCGTGTGCACGCGCGCGTAGCGAAGTTATTCGTTACGCTGATTAATGACCACGTATAATCGGAGATTTTCTTGCTCTTTGCCATCACGGTTAAATTAATTTTTAGCATTCATGCAAGCGGCGAGACGTGAGATTTCCGAAGGATTTAGCACGATAAACTTATAATGGTATTCTCAGCAATGACAAATGCTTTAACTAGAGTCATTACTTTAACCTTTCCTTAAAATGTTACACACTTGTCGTGTAATTGCCATAATCAGTCAATTAATTAATAGAAGAGGCAGTAATAAATTAATATCTTATGTCTAACGTCGTGATGTATCACCTTGACTTTTCATTTGCGAAAGTTGTAATCAACGAGCTGAGAATTATGTGATCCCGGATAAAGTAAACGAAAGAATAATAAGAAAAGAAAAATAATAATAATTTGACAAATTCAACTGATTGTTTCGGATAATCTGAAGTTAGCGTTGTTTTAAGAGCGGCGGATCGCAGGGGGATTGAAAATTGCGCTAAGCGGCAATAAAAGATGCGCGCAAGAAGCCGAGGGTAGCCGGGGAATAACAAATCGCCGGTAACTCGTCCTCCAGTCCGTTTGTCCATCCGTCCATCCGTCCGTCCACTTTGTCCTACCGCTCATCCTCGTGATCGCGCGGCGACTAACAGCGCCGGTCGCGCGGAATAAACAGGGAGAAAAAGCGCGTACCGCGCGCCGGCTCTAAGTGATTGTGGGTAGTTTTATGGCGGCCATAACCGGTGTTTGGTTTAGCGCGTTAAAGCTCCCCCAATTACGGCAAATAAACCTAATAGCCGCGCTTCTCGTTCCTCTTCCCGCTGTCCTTCTCGCTCCCCGCCCAACCGTTGGCTCTGTACCACACGAGACCCTCCCCCCTCCCCTATCCGATCCTGTCCGATCGACCTCCTTTTCCCTCTCTTGTCTCCTTTTTTTCTCCTCGATCTCTCCACTCGATCGCACCACTTTGAATCTCTCGACCGAACGCGCGAACGCGATGAGAATTAATCGATCGTGACGACGGAGCCGAAGAAACTTGGACGAGCGATATCGCGTTTGTCAAAAGTGAGTTGTCACTTCACGGAAGTGAAGCATAGGAAAGCAACGCACGATAAGAACAAATGTTAAATTACGCGCTCGCGTTCGCGATATCCCCCCCCCCCCCTCCTCTGTTTCAATCCCCTGCGATCCGGAATAGTCGCGAGCGAGTACGGGCTACGACGTGATCGAGACGATCGCAGTAAGATAAGTGCCGTGGCGTACATATAGAATATGTCTCGAGTCGCTTGCAGTGACTTGCAGCCGGTGTCCGATGACGGTGTCCGACGATCAGCCGGGTAATCCGATAAGCGCACGTGGCGGCACGTGATACGCTCCGAATGCTCGCGAACACCCGCGAACATCGCGAAGTCGCGGTTTGCGAGATCGCCCCGTGTCCGCCGCGAAGGAAATCGCGTCGACCGAAATTGCGAACAAATTGCAGGCGAATGTTGAAAGCGAATGCTGGTATAGATAAATAAAGAGGGGATTTCGTCTTCCATCACTGATATTTCGGGATTACTTCAACACGGTATAAATACGTCCGACTCGGACGTTTTTGAAGAACTTGATTTCTTTGAAAGGAACGCTCTCCGCGATGGCGTTCTCTTTTCAAATCTGTCAAATCGTGTCGAAAGACGCTTCAGCCAACGAGATTATCTCGGTATATGTTTGCATACCTTTTTCCGTTCCTTCATCTGGAAAACCACTCTCGTGTTTCAGTAATCAACTAGCTAACGCGATAATCGGCGTTGTTTGGGAAGCGATAAATAGACCGCTTTGCTTTCCCGTTCGTTAGCGGTTACGACATTATCCTACGAACATATCGGCCAGAAAAGAAAGAAAAGAGGGAAAAAAAAGGTGCACTGATTACAGAGCTCTCGCGCGGAGATCAACCCACACGCGCGCGAGTTCGAATAATAATTCACTCGCCGGCGACGAAAAAATGGCGCCCGGGAAAATTAAGCATCCATCATGCTGATACCGGTTAAATATCCCGCGGCCCCCGCAAAAATTTACGACGCACGTTCTCTGTCTCTCTGTCTCTCTACGAATGATCGCACGTCCTGAGAATTTATTTATTGGCCGAGCCGGCGAATAGGCATCTATTTGCTGGCGAACAATAGCAACGATTTACGCGCAGCTGCCCTCATTGTCGCAATATGTTTCAAGCTATTGGCAACTTTTCAGAACAGTTGCCAATGTATACACAAATCATTTCTTAAAATATATCCACACTTTCATATTTTAAAATTCAAATTCAAATATATATATATATATATATATATATATATATACCTTGTCAAATTTCATTGGATGTTTGAAAAAATAATAATAACTGGAGCATTGTCTTTGATCCTTTTCTCCCTCATTCTCAGATCCTCTTCGAAAAAAATCTGTGATCCATAACGTAAATATGCAATGAAACTTTTGCAACTGTGGTACGCAACCGTGCTACAACCACTCCGTGTCCGATGTTACTTATTGCCGGCTGTCCGTGGCGGGTTTTACTAATGTGAGCGCAGGATTAGCGCTGTGCTGCCTTAACGTTTCCCTTCGGGGCGAGAGGCGGGGGACTACCCGGCCTCTCTCGCGCGCCGTTATCTTCGCAGGCATAACCTCGTAAATCCACGAGCATTTGTTTCCCGCGCGTCCAGACGTCGAGGTTACCTCCGTTAACCCCGATGCGATCGTTCATGCCTTTACAGCGACAAATCGTTCTCCCTCCTCTCGATTTCCTTACTCCGTTCCACTCCTCGTCTTCTTGATCCAGTCAACGTTGCGAAAACGACCGGGACGTTTCCGAAACGAGTGATCTTGCTCTTCATCAAATTTTTATCGATCAAGACCTTAATTTTTTTTTCTTCGTTATTATCGTCCTTTTAGTCTCGCTATTTTTTTCTTGAACAATATCTAAGACATGGGATATTATTTTTGCATTTATTGAAAGGAGCACTCGCTGAGTAAGATAACGAGTCATATTGCTGTCTCTCTTTTGAACCGACGAGTACTAATTAAAACCGAGTTCTATTTATCGGCGCTTTAGGATGCTTCGGAACAATTTTATATCGCATATAGAACCAGTTATACGGAGGCCCCTGCCTCTCGAGGATGCAACCTTTTAGACGAAACAGCCTCGGCAATTACAACGTATTCCGGTGTTTCTGTTCTACTCGGCTATCATCATCATCATCATCATCATTATCGTCATCATCATTATCACCTTGCCGTTCTAATGGAACTCATCGGGATTCATCCGTCAATCCGATGTGCATAGCATTCAGGGCGGAACCCGTTAACAGAATGTGTCATCAGGCTTCGCCTACGCTTTAGAATACTCTTCCGCGCGCTATTTGCGAGAGAGAACATGAAATACATATTCCAAGTATATAAGTTATGCAACTACGTCGCGTTACATAATTTAGTCCAATTATATCGTCGTTATTTTCTTTATTAGAACAGAATTAACAGGAAAATAAATTAGGGTTTTGGCTATGACGTCGTCGTCGATCGAATTATTCTCGTGTTTAGTGAGCTTCAGTGATGAGGAAAGTGTCATTCGCGGTGCTCTTAGGATTCTTTGCAAACTTTACTGTGAACGGTGCTTAAGTTGGAAACCGCAGACCGGGACCGCATATAAGCACCAAAGGAACAGCGAGACGCGAAAGCCGTGGCGTCTCTTTCTTTCTCGCGCGCAGCGTTCGATTATGTGTGGGATAATGCGGCGACAACAAGAAGGACAAGGAAAAGGAGAGAAAAAGAGAAAGAGAGACAGATGGGGTGAGAGCGACGGCGAAACAGTGGAGAGAGGACAGCCGAAGAAAGAGAGAAAGGTAGAACGAGAAAGGTGTGCTACACTAGAGAACGAGGGGGACGAGAGAGAGAGAGAGAGAGAGAGAGAGAGAGGAGGGATGGGAGAGGAGAGGAGAAAAGCGAGGAGCGAGGAAGAGAGAGCGAGAAAGAGAGAAAGACGTAATCTGGTTGGTCCACCGAGTTTCAACAGGGAAAGGATGAAGGAAGGGCCGAGGGCCTTCCAAGCGGCCGCCATAATGCATCGTGAGAAGTGTGCATGGGGTCAAACGGGTCAAAAGAACGTCATGGCGTTGCTCGTCCTTATGGCGGACTTACTCCGCGTGCCGAATGCCCCGCGACGCGGTCGTCCGTAACGTCGTATCCCCGATGGTACTGACCGCGGGGACGACTTCATCGCTCGATTATGTCGAAGCGCGAATCGTAAAAATGGCCGGCGATCGGACTGGCATTAAGGAGACGCGGTCGTGTCTCCAAGAGTATGCACAGCAGCCGGAGATATCGTGGATCTCTGGACAGCGAGTTATCTAATTAAAAATTCCTTATCTCGGTAGTTATCTGGACCGAATGTATTTTTGATAATCTTCTCATCGATACACAGAAGAAAAATTAGCCAAGAAAAAAAATTAAATCAAGACAAATATTTTCATAAGCAAGAATATTATAATCTTCTTAAAAAAATTTTTGTCTCGATTTGATTGAATTTGTATTGATGTGCTAGTATTATTTTTACTCCACTCAAAATTAAAAATCTTCAATATGAAAATACCTATCTTGATTTAATTTTTTTCTTGTACTATTGGAATTTCTACAATGAAAACGTTTTGTGTTTTGAAGTTCGAATCGGCAAATTTATATTTTTGAATAACGCGCATAGTACTAAAAATATCCAAATATCTTACATATCTCCAATCGTTGCAATCTAATCTAAATTATCGCATTTGTCAAATCGATCGGGCGCAGTCGCCAGAGAAATTCGCCGCGCGAAGAAAAGAGTTTTGCAAAATACGGGACGCATCAGCGCTGTAAAGTGATCTTGTCGACCACTTCCTTCATTCGCTACGAGCAAAGGATCCGATGACCAGTTGAGGTCGGCGATGACCGACGTGGGAAAGGATCGTCACCGCCTGATCTTCCCTTGGGCCCTGGTTCTCCCGCTTCTCTTTTTTTTCATCTCCTCCGCGTTTCTTCGTCGCGCACGTCAACTCCGTATAACTTATCAACTTATTGCCTTCTTTAACGTCCGCGACAAAAGGCTGAAATTACCGTTTCATAACATTATATCTTGCGATAAAATAAAGAGACGGGCTCAGGAGAGAGAGAGAGAGAGAGAGAGAGAGAGAGAGAGAGAGAGATTCTCGATTGATTCTGAGTTTTAAAAATGAAGAAAGAAAATGAATCTGAAAGAACACGAAAGAGGACAAAAGTTTTTAATTAAAGACTGAAAAATTAAAGACTCAAGAGTATGAATTAAGAACGAATAAATTTGTAGAATTACCAGTGTAATTATATACGATAAAAAAATTCGAAAGTTGTTGGAAAGAGAATTGCGAACGTCGCTTTGTCTCCAGTCGCACCATCAGTAGTCAAAGGGACTTAATCCTTGTTAGTATGAAACACGAAACGCGCAGTTAATAAATAAACAAATGACTATGTAATGCACGAGGCGCAACCATTGTGCATTGTACGAGAAGACACAGCTCTCCCAGGGATCCTTGCTACAATCTCATATCTGTCGCCGTATGTATTAATATAGGAATACCGATGCATGCGGCGACTCTACAGGGAGAACATCTCTGTATGATCCGTATTCGGAAATAGCAGCCGTTCTAAAATTATTCATTCAATTATAGCTTCAAACAAAAGTCTGAAATAAATATTATCAATTGGTTTTATTTCTTAAAATTGCACAATATTTCTTCAATCAATTCGATTTCAAATCTCGTGTATTTGCCGATCAATTTTTGAGCTATGCTCAATTAATGAAATTGCATTTACTTTCAAAACTCAATCGTCAATCGTTATTTAGAATTATGAGGAATTTAAATGCTTAGATAATTTGATTTCTAGTTCCAACGTTCCGTTGCTTCTTACCTTGAACACGCGACGTCGTTGCCGCGTTTCGCGGATAGAAATCTGTACCGAAATAAGCGGCAGGAAAGGAAACTATATACCCCTCCGATCGATGCATTGAGGCGCGTTTTTCTCATTTTCCGCGCTTCCACGAATCCACGGCTATCGTCATATTATTTTATATTCGTGACAGTTCGCCACATCCTCGCCGAAGGATTTAATGACGCCTCTGCGGTTCGGATAATTAATCGCGGCCGCGACTGCGCGACCTATTCTCTTTGCAGGCGTTTTACTGCCGTCAGCTTTACGACGATGTCGTACATTTATCGAGGACCATAATCGCGGGCTCCTGTGCCTTCCGAGACGGGCGTCGCGACTCGCGTCCTCCTTCCGCGATAACGACGCGAGATTCCAAACGAAGCTTACTTCTCGCGATCCACGATAAAATTTTATACAGCTGTTTATTTATTTTTTTATTTTTTTTTTTTTCATTCATTTGCGGAAGATTCAATTAATTTCCATAGGTCGACAATGGCTGCCACGGCGTGGAAGTCATCGTCCCTGCCGATATGGTCCCCCGTCGGTGCATGCGCTCGCGGTTCATGGGATTCCGGCTCGATGACGAGATGTCCTTAGATAACAGCATTAAATCTTTCACATATAATTTGTGTTTCACTTATAATTTTATATTAGGTTCACTTATGTGTCACGTGGGGGGACAACGTTTGTCCCTCTAGATCGGGCAGATTTCGCGATGTATGTAGCGTCGCTCGTCCTTTGGTGCGTCCTGTAGAGATGTTTGATCGCGATCACGGCTCTCGCGTGTTCGGCGTAGGTGGGCAAGTAGGAACAAGCGGCGAACAACGCGCTTATTCAAATACATTCAATTAATTTCCATAGGACGACAATGGCTCCCACGGCGTGTAATCGTCCCTGCCGATATGGTCCCCCGTCGGTGCAGGCCCGCGCTCGCGGTTCATGGGGTCCCGCGCGACGACGGGATGCCCTTAAATAACAGCATTAAATCTTCCACCGTATTATTTATCTCGTTCCCGTGCTCGCAACGCGTTTCTCCTTTCCGAGTTAATAAGCATGGAACAAGCCTCGTTGCGCAATTTCCTGCAAAATCTTGCATAATCGTGAATGGAAAATGAGCGATGAATAATGTCGATCCCTTAAAGGAATAGAATTGTGAATTAGACGCAAAGAATGGTTTATATTAATACAATGCAACGGTTGCGGGCGCCGTGATTAAAAAAAAAAAAAAAAAAAACGCTAAAGGTACTTTAGCGGCTCGAGCGTGCGGCATTTATTTTCTTCCGCTCGCCTCGAGGCTACAAAATGATATCGATTATTCTAGAATCGCGAGGCATTGATGTATGGAGAGGCGAAGCTAGGATGTAATAAGGATATAATCCTTCCTTGGCGTATGCAACGAGGTTTCGCTCCTCCGACAAGCCTGTTCACCCTGTTAACTATCGAACTGGTTCTGATGCAATTGCCACGGTGAATTGGCAACTTTGTTTGATCACCTTAATTAATATTTTCAACATAATGTAATCTATAAAGAATGTAAGTGTTTGCAGGGCCATTTTGCTCGTGGCATGAAATTGCAACGCGTGTCGGTCTACATCTGCAAGCCGCTCGGCTTCTTTCCAATTATATATGAAATATTGAAATGAGTCTTCCTCATGGTGGAAACTCGGACGGTTGTCGTTTTCTTTACACCTTCATAATTTCCCAGCATTAAACATCTTTGCAATTTAAAAACATAATTCAACTCTTACAATTTTTTATTTTTTTATGTCTTTTACTTGATTTTGTTGATATTTAAGTTCGAGATGAAAGAGACGAAGGATACGCTTATAAATTTTATAACGCTACTTTGGATTTTATTGCTCGTGACGAAAATCGATATGTCGTATCCGAGTTGGAGTTAACGGTTGAGATGATACATCGCGTAATGATCATTAATTTGTAATTACGTTTCCCTTTGCATCTCGATATAATTAGCTGCACGTTCAAGAATCTGTCCGAGAAGAGAAAAAGGCAACGCGTTAAAACGAAACGAGAAGGAGGAGAAGAGAAGGGGGAGAGATCAGTGTAGCAAGCTGTGAATGGCTGCGCCCTTGGTGGAATGGTCGGGGGCGGAGGGCTGCGAAGAGGGGCAGTTAATTAATGGGACGGTAACCGACCACTTCCCTTACCACATACACGTTTTCTCTTTCTTCTACATTTTTTTCCCGTACTTTGCTTTTTCTCTTGGCGCGACGTGTATTTTCCACCATCTTCGATTTTTTGTGATCCTTTCCCCGTTTACCTCGTTTCAGAAATTTCTAAAACCCTAAATTCCCAAATATCGATTGTTGTATCTTATTCGAAAATCTGTGTTAAATTAAATTTGCCTGCCATTGGTTCGTTTAAAGTCGACAGCATGGAGCATGCGTCTGATTTGCAAACTTTCTTCATCTTTTCCCCGTCCATTTTCACCTCCCATCTTCTTCCCACGTCGATTTCGCTTTACGGTAGACCGGTTCTCCGCTCCCGAAGCAATAATAAATTTCGCAAGAAGATCGAAGTGCCAATCACGATCGGAGATACGAATGGGAGTACGAAGCACGTGTCGAATCTGCCGTTTTTACCGGCGCCTTTACTTCATATACTTTACACCGTGTATCAGCCTCCGATCTTCAATCCCTTCTCCGCTTCTATCTTCTTCTTCATCGTGCTACGACCGGTTTTGCGGCCATCATCCATGTTGCCATAATAAACTCCACGAAAGATTCCGAGTATCGATCGTGATAGAGGATATCGAACGGAAGTATTAAATCTACAGTGTTCCTCGATCTTTCCTTTCATCTTTATGTCGCACGCGTACCCCCTTATCCCCTGCTTATTCATCACTTATTTTTGCAACGAGTATCGCTGGTATTGACAATCGGCTTCGCCGATTTGGTATCGGAATAGAGTATAGAATTCTATAGGAAAAACTTTTCAACGATGTTTTTTTCGAATCTTCATTTAGATAATTAAAATATTTTACTACGTAATAAAATTCCTCCGGAAGAAGAAATATCCTAGGTGACTCGCGGGCCGTCAAATACAGACGACAAGACGTCGTTTCTTCGTATCGATACTGTCTCGTCGTACTTGAATCTCATTGTCGCCCTTCTTTCAAACGTTCTTCGAAAACAGATTTTCTCATCGCGAATATATAAGTTTCATCAGCGAAAGCACGGATGTATCGTATACAATCGCATCTTTTTGAGTTCGTATCTCGGCGCTTGCCGTGACATTTCAGCGATCGCCTTCATTGATCTTTAATCTGTCGTGTTAATTTCTTTTTCCTTATCATACTATCCTCACGAATCTCTTCCCAAACTACTGATTACACGTCTGTGCCAAATCATCGGACCGGTTATACACCCCCCTCCCCCCCCCCCCGGTATCATCGGTCGTACGATGAGCCATCGATCACGAATGCAACGCGAGGCCATTAAATCGACATCGTTCCGATCGCCGACGCAGATTATTCGACATAAATCTGTCTCGCATGCGAATTACGACGCAGAAGCGTAAAATTATGCGTCGAAATTATGATGTCGTCGGATACAATTAACCACGTGGCCGAAACGTCATTACGTACGTCGATTTATGCCTTCTCTTTTTTTACGTGTCAACAGATACGCCGTGCGTCTCGGCTAACATCGCCAAATTGCAGATGCGAAATTTCTCACGGGAAGATCGTAAACGTATATATCTCCCTGTCGTTTATCCCGCGCACTGGTTTCATACGTTTCTCCGTCGTGCAAATTTTTGAAAAAAAAAAAAAAAAAAAAAAATGTGCACCGATAGGAATCGATATCGTTGAAGTCGTTTTGTAATTTTTTTTTTTTTTTTTTTTGGTGCGCGCTCGGATCCGCCGCCTCTCGAGTTTCATCTGTCATCGATTTCTCGTGGCCACGCGTATTTCTGGGTTAGCGCGGTCGAGATAGGGCTTCCTTGGGTTTCAGGGAAAAATGTTTGTCCCCTCCGTGTCGGCCCGTGTCAAAACATCCGCGCGACGGCCGTCGTTAAAGTCGCCCGTCGTCGCGGGGTCTTCGTCTCTGAGGTATGTACACGGAGAACGCATTTCCCCGTCCCCGAAAATGCCCCCATCCGGCACGATCGTTGGATCGTGCCACTCAGATCCACGATAACGCCTGAGTAATTCCGATGGCCGGTAATTTGTCGTAAGATCGGCATCGGTGATCGGCGCCCGTTATCAAATTCCTTATCGCCATTAGATCTTGATCCGGCCGGGCGAATTAATCCGGCCCGTGGGTGATTTGAAACGCGGACGAAAATGCAGCCTATTTTTATTAATAATAAAAATAGCCGATCGGATCGCGAGGCCATATCCATATTCGGACGAAGTTTTCCACGAAGATCAAGATTGCGCGCCGTAGGCTGATGCGCAAAAATTTAGTCGCGAGATACGGCCGGTCACGCTAGCCGATATATCACTTCCCATCGCCGATCGGGATCGATGATTAAGCGGAGACCTTGTGCACGCGATCGATCGGCTATTTTATCGATCGCGCGACAAACGAGATGTTGTTCGATAAAGAGGATGACGACGCGGCTCGCGCGCGAAGAAACCGCGTAAAAACTGTGCTGGGAAACGGGCCCAGATCGCATCGATAGAACATTGACACACCTCATTGAGGGCAATTTTTTTTTACGGTGAATAATTAAGTGAATTTTAATTCCGCTCGTAAGTAATTTTAATTTCCTCTCGCAACAGATCTCGAAGTGAGATAGCTTTAGGTAACTCGACATGTTATCGTTATTTGCCGCGATCGCATTACCGTGAACTGAAAATCGCAATCATTTGCTCGCCGAGGTCTCTCGAGTCACTTCTTCTAAAAACCGGCCATATTTTTCGTGGTACGGATTCTACGGAAGGTTTAGCCAACCCTGGAATTTCGCGATGAGAAATTACCGGGACGGTTTTTCCTCGATGTCCGCAGGCCCGTTATTCGTGTCGTCCTAATTCGAAGCACGTCATCGGGGCCTCCGGAATGTCCGGATGGCATGCGACGTTCCCCTTTTTCCTCATCTTTCCTGTTCCCTGTCTCCCCTCCATTGCTTTTTCGTCTCGCTCTTTACCTCATCGTGTCCTGTTTTAGGCCCTAGTAATTAATTTAACTTCTTGTCACGGCGATAGTGGCCGCTAATGGTTTTCTTGTATCCTGCGTGAAACTCTCTCTAAATCGTCTCGCCTTTGAATGCCAGTGCCGAATAAATCCGCGATATCTACCGATGGATTATAAAATTTAACTTGAAATTTTACGAGTTATACAACCTGGATGTACAACTAAATAATAATTAATTCAACTTTTTTCTCACTTGCCTAATAATTCCATAGAAATTTCAAATTTCAAATTTTAAAAATCTTAAACATGGCCCCTTGGCCTCTTATAAATATTAATAGTGAATTAATGATAATGAATTAATGACCAATCGCAGACTTTATTCTTTTCTACAGAACGGATATTCCTATAAAAATTATGAATTAGGAACGGAGGAGTGTTATCAAGCGATTATTAACGTTAAGCGACACGAGGAGAGATAGTACGTCGCATTTTGATAAGGCCGGCTCTAAGAGGGTTAAAAATATCGGCGTTTCGTTCGCGAGGGGAGAAAGGAGGCCTTCGGCCTCGCGCAGGGAGAGAGAGAGAGAGAGAGAGAGAGAGATGGACCAAAGAGGCGGCTGGTAAATAGCTGCGTGAGCAGTTCTGGCCGCCGCGAGGCGTTAACGAGGCGGGCAAACACGAAGAAGAGGACTAGGAGGAGAAGATGGAAGAGGTGCCGGAATAAAACGAAGCGAGGGAAGGGAGAGGGAGAGAAAGCCGAGAGGGAGGAGAAAGGGAGAGGAGCCGGGTAAGGCACGAAGACGCCTTTTCAAGGTGAGGTGTAAACTCTGCCGCCCTTAGGCTGCCTCTATCGGCCGCCTCTTCGTGCAACCACCAACACAAAGCACCTCTTTCCATCTTATTAAGACCCCCGACTCTGCCGGCACACAACGACCGAACTCTCTCACGACTCTCTCTCTCTCTCTCTCTCTCTCTCTCTCTCTCTCTCCCCCCTCCCTTCCCTCTTTCTTTCATTCTTTCGTCCTCTCTTCGGCGTGTTCCTTCTCTCCCACCTGTATTCTTATCCACGGTGTTTCTTCCTCTCTACGGATCTCTGAGCTTTCGCGCTTGTCGACGCGTTGCTTATCGAAATTAGAAATTATCCCGAAATATCTCGAGTGGTAAGCGAGAATATCCCACGCTAGATTATCAAAATCTCTGATATAGTAAATGAAGGAAATTTTAACAGGAAAAGAGAGTTTGATGACTCCGTGTGAGAATAGTAGTCGACGTAGGTTCATGACGCGTTCATTATGTCTCTTATGTTTCATAAGAGATTAATTTGAAGAGTTGTACTCGTAAGGCTGTACTCGTAAGTGGAATAGTACTAATAATAGTCTAAAAACCGTAAGAGTTGCGATATATAATTTTTTTTTATCGATGGGAGATTGTATTGTTCGTTATTATGAAATACAATGTGAGTGAATTCTCGTTCTCAGAAATATTCGTTCTTTTAACTTCTTGGGCAATTGTAGAGAGATTGATTCCATTAGCGCCTCGCCCGGCGTACTGGCGCGATGATAATTTATTAACGAGGACAACTCAAGTCTTGTACAAACGCTCTTTCCCCTTGTTTCCAGATTGTTATTTTAAAAATACTAATTGCTTTGGTAGCACGGGTAGCGCCTGATTGCGCGGCGTGTATTCGAAATACGAACTCGCTCGATTGGATATCGTGCGGAAACAGCTGCGAAAGGAGCAACAAAACGCGAAGCGGAGGCGAACGAGCGAGCGAGCGAGCGAGCGAGCAATTGCAGGAGGCGGCGGCGAGCAGCACCTTGTTTATTTTAATCGGGGCTCAACGTGCCTGCGAGATTGTTTCGTCTCGCGGCACCACGATGTTTAGCTCGCCGTTTAATCGCCGTTAACGAGCGGTTATCGTTCACCAACTGGAAACACGGCGATGCTAACGAGACGATCGGCCGGAAGCACGAGCCCTTTCTCGTTCACTTGCCTCTTTGCTCCTCTTCTTCTTCTTCTTCCTCCTCCTCCTCCTCCTCCTTCTCCTCCTCCTTCTTCTCCTTTTCTTCGTCATGTTCTTATGCTATCCAGAGAAAGACGACTCTTTATCTTGGCCAACCTGCACGCCACGCAATAAGCAATTTTTCCTTCCCACCGACACCTGGGAAAGCCGAAAAAAACGAATTACCAAGTCACCTATTAATTTTTTTGTACACGGAAAAAAATGCGAAATGTAAAAAATAGATTTTTTTTTAATTCGTAAAGTTCTTTATTTTCGAAAAATCACAATGGTCTCCAAAGCAATTTATTATTATGGGGCACTATGCGAACGTTCCAGTTTCGACTTTGTGCCATTCAAGCACGGAAATTTTGTGTTTCTGGACAAATACAATCCCGCGTCTCGCTTGTCTCAACGCCGTCAATCGTTAAATAATGTTCGCTGGGATGAATACGGAAGAAATCTTTTGCCGTGACCGACTCACCTTGTCACGCTGAAAGACATTCCCTGAATATTTTCTGAATCTTTCTTGAATTTCTTCTTCAGAAAAAAAGAAAGAACTATTTTTCTTCTCTTCGCAATGTAGAAACGAATATCGTTTCACATAAGCTCGCTTTTAAGGTGCGGCTCACTTGGCTGCGCGACTAATCTGCTTGTACAAATATTTAGGGCGACGGCATGTAGAAAGGGTTCCTTGTTGCCCATTTATAATTTAAACCGACTCTGTCAGACGGTAGTTGTCCCTTTATGCCCTTCGGCGGGTTGTCTCCGCACCGTGAAAAATCGCGAATTAGATTGCAACTCGACTGGACGTCCCGCGGACCGAAAATGACAATTTCTCAATAAATCTTATCCCGATATTCGCCTTCCGTTCGAAAATCATGGATTTCCATTCGTTTCACTCTTTTTCCGGAGGCTTTTCATTGTCATATTACTGTCGCGCGGTGTCTTGTATCCCTTTTTCTCGGTTCTACCGGTTATATCTTTATTCGTCTCGCAACCTTCATCTGAGTTCCGTTTGAGGTTGAACGTCATCCTTGACAGGGGGTATTAGCGGCGTAAAATACAGCCTAGTCGTCCAGCGGCTCGTTACATTAACGACTCTTTGCGAATCGCACACATCCTACTCGTGTTTACGGAAGCGATCAGTCGCGATCCTATAAATAATGAGATTATTGTACGGGCCGTTGAACAAAAGCAGCGACAATCTATAGCTAATGTCCGTTTAATTTATGATGTTTTTGATTTCGGCTGGTGCATGCCAGCGGAATAAATTGAGTGAGGATGTTTACGATTCGGCGGAATATTCGATGAGGATTATCGGCTCTCTGAAATCTGAATTTGGTCGCGACACCTCTCATTTCTCTTGCGAATGCGAATAATTAATCGGGATGGACTTGTCGATTGATGTCGCCGAATTTCCGAACGACAAATCACAGTCCAACCAAAAGGACTGGAACGATCATGATTCGCCTTATGATCGTTGTAGAAGATTTTACAACGGTCATAAGAACAGGTCTTTTATCGTAGCTGGGATACGCTAGAAAAAAAAACAGTAAGATCTCTCCTCATGGATCTCTCGTCATGAATTCTAGTCTTTAAATTTTGCTCGGTTAATCAGAATCCGGATTTCGCGGATGTTTCATGTTTCCAAATAAATTTTCACGATTGTTAACGCGCGTCATTAAAAAATCCGAGCCGTTGCCTCGTAAAGTTTGCGAGCATCCGCGAAATCCGAACGTCATCGCGATCCGAACGTGATCGACGACGACATTCCGTGTCACGGACAAGGAGGTAGGTCCTGCCATCGCCAGGACCGCCTTTCTTTTTATTTACACATACGTCACAATAGTCGCCTGGCAGGCGTGATAAATTCTGGTAATAGTTGGCCATCAATCTGGCGGGAATTACGTGCACCGCGCGTTCCCTACCACAATGGGCCCATACCGCGCTAGTACGGGAACTCAGCGGGCCCTATTAATAAACCAACGTATTAACAAAAGACACATCCACTTGTTATTTAAACTGTCGGGCGTCTGGCGCGGCGCCCCTCCCTCCCTCCCTCCCTCCCTCCCTCCCCCCTTTGATCGGGCGTGATCGATCGTCACAGATTCACCTATGATAATTGCGGCGCCGAGCTGACACCCGAATCGAGAAGAAGCAGCGGCGTGACAGAGGTCGTTGCACCTGGAATTGAATCTCAATTTTTCAAAATGGAAGATCCCCGCGCGCACGCTCGCTACTCGGATAAGAACTCGAATAAGAACTCTCTCGTATCGAGAGACGTAACGTATCGGATGTCGCAGGTCAAATCGAAGAATGTGCTCCTCGAACATTCTCTCTTTCGTCTCGTTTCGCGATTCGGAGGGGGTGAGGGGAGAGGGATATATTTTTTCTCACGACAAATGTCGACGAATCGCGCGATCCGCGAATGCTTATCACGCGAATAGGCGGTTCCTCCCTCCCCCCCCCCCCCCCCGGACATTCGAAAGCGACGGAATTCGCGTCGATCTTCGCGCCTCATCCCCGTCCTGTCCTCTCCCTCCCTCCCTCCCTCCCTCTCGATCCCTCGCCGCGATTCTCCTTGATCCTCTCCATGAATCTCCCGGGATTGTAGATGGTGAGCCGAGATAAGGGGGCTATTTAAACTTAACCCTTGCACGAGCGAGCTCGTGCTCTCCAAGAGCAGGACGACCGGTGAGACCGGAGGCCACACACCAAGAAAGACTAATAGCCGAGAAGATAACGCTCTTAAACACTTTGCCAGGCCAATGCTTCTTCTCTCCTGCTTGCAACCTGCTCCCCCGCCTCCTCTGTCCCTCCCCACCGTCTCGAACGAACGAGCTACCACTCGACACCGATAACGCTGCCGAACATTTAACCGGGGAGGAGGGGAGGGGGGGGCAGGCGAACGACGGGACTTACAACCGAAGCGTTTCTCCGCGAAAAATCGGCGATGGTCGCGCGTCGCGCGTTTACGTAACCGCGTAGCGGAAAGATCCGATTTCGGCCGCGATTTATTTTTTTCTACAGGCGGAAAGAAGTCGTCTTTTAAATTTCTAAGAGAATATCATCGCGTCACAAACGTTGCTCCTCCGGAATTAGTTTCGTTCCCTCCTCCTCTTTTTTTTTTTTTTCCCCCTTTTCCTTCGAGACGAACGGTACTCGTACGCCAACGCGCGTGGCAGCGCGACCGTTGCGAAGTGTCCCGCGGTATCTCGTCGATGAGCCCCGTTCTCCAGCCTACAACATGGGGGATAACGGCTCGATTATTGCTTTACGGTACGCCGAGATAAGGACGCAGCAACGAGTTTATTGCTCCGGCGTACGTACTTGTAAATATCGCTAACGACGCCATCGCGTACACGCCACCTCTGAATGTTAATCTTAATTTCCCGTGACAAGACGTGCCGCTACCTGCTCCCGCTCGTGCATGCGTGAAAGATTGAATTAATACCGCTCGTATACACGCCGCGGAATCATAACGAAGTAGCGCTTCCAAGTAATCTTGCCATCAGCAACGCGCGCGGCGTGGCGCGGCGTGGCGCGGCGTGGCGCGGCGTGGCGCGGCGCGGCGGCCGAGGAGTCACTTAGATTGATCTTATCGATTACGCGTTTAATCGGCGCAACCGGCATAATTTGCAATGCCGTGTTTAACGAGGGGACATATCTCGCTACATAATTCCGAGACACGTTCGGCCAGGCCGAACAAGGCGATATATCTAGATATACCACTTGACAATATTAACGCGCATTTATACGCCGTTAATATCGGCGCGAGTGATGTTTATCGAGGTGTCAGCCATGATATAATTCGCGTTTCAATCTATATTAATTCTTTCATTATATCAAACGTTCATTACTGCAGACGACACTTATTGTCATCGTTCTCACTTTTTTTTTCCACGAATATTTGTCTTTTGATATTGAATACAATTTCCTCTTTAAATGTATTAAATTTTATCCTAATTGTTTAATACAAATTTTATTATTAAAACAATCTAGCGTCAAATAATAATCGTCAATTATTGATAAATATATAATTTCGTCGAACAGTCTTGCGGATATATTTTATGAAATTTTTATTGACGAAATCTCGAATCTCCGAATCCCTTGGGAAATTTTCTCAATATATTTCCAATCTAATGGAAACAATGGTGGAATGTAACATTACCGTAAATCCGAGGTCCGCGGATCCTTAGATCTGAAGGGTGACAAAAAAGTAGTCATCGATCTAAGAGCCGTTTTACTTGTGAAAGGGCCGACGTGTACAAACACAAAGGCAACAGGTGGTGAGTGACTTCGGGTTTAGGTTTACCGGTTCGGCTATTCAGTTTTATTCATGACTCGAGTGAGAGAGAGAGAGAGAGAGAGAGAGAGAGAGAGAGAGAGAGAGAGAGAGTCGCGTATACAAATCTACTATCCGTGGGCCACTCGACCCCTCGAATTCTTTTCCTTCCGTCGACCTTCGAGGCCCCCGGTAGGTTGGTGTGCGTCCCCGCGGTAATGCCTTCACAATGGATTTAACGATCCCCTTACTCGTCGAGCGTCGACTCCATGTCCCGCGGGGCTACGGATATCGGATTATAGTCCACAAGTAGCGCAATTACACGCGCCATTGTTTAACCGAGAAAAAAAAAAAATTATCAAGCTCCCAGTTATCTTGCGCCGAGATAGGAGCCGATAACTTCTCTCGCGCCGAGCAATTACGCCGTTTATTTACTACAACTATGTCATACGCGCCGGCGATAAATCGACAAGAGAGCCGTCATAAAATTGCAAATCTTTTAATCGGCATTTCCTTTCCATTTCTTTTATCCGCCGTGATAATACAGCGATATTTTTTTTTTTGGCGGGGCGTATACGCGCCTGTATCAGAAATCACGGCGTGACGAGTGTGTGAATTATTATCTTAGCACGGAGAGAGTTTAGAGAACGGCGCCACGACCGCCGCTCAGATCTAATCGACAAATCGCGGGGCAAGATAACCGATACGTGATGGAATGCAAAATAACAGAGCGATTCAGGCCAATCGTTATCTAGATTCGATAGCGCCTGCGATCTGTCAATAAACGCCACCGATGTAAACCTGTCGTGCAGGTGCTCCTTGATCAATGCAATTTGCTCCGCAAAATAAAATGTATCCGATCTAAATGTCTCTCTCTAAAAATATCCCACATTTCTATCAAGATCATACCTTTCGACATCTCGTCAAGATGTGTACATAATTACAAAATTCTGAGAACAAAACGTAAACACGTTAATCGGAGAAAAAGAGTGAAAATATAAAATCTTGACGCTCCAAATTGATAGCGGAGGCTGTTTTGTAGAATATAAGATTAAGTAGTTGGTAGGAAATTCGGAAATAGTTTGAAATTCAATATAATTAGAATCAATATTTATAGGAGCGATTTGCATGTCGCCAAAAGCGACGATTGCAACGGGACTGAGTGAGTGAGTTATAATATTGTATAATATTGTATAATGTAGATCAGACACATATGATTACAACGAACGGCTCGCCGCTGCACGCTGCACATATTTACACGTATGCCTAAACGCGAATGCTAATGTTTTTCTTCAAGCGCCACTTTGCATGCAGCCACGTCGTATACGGCTTCAGTTCACAATGGTATCCGAACGGCAAGTGTATTTATAAATCAAATTTTCTAAAGAGGGTAATAAAGACGATTTGCTCTTGTCTTTCTAATTGTATGCAGAAACGAAAGGAAGCAGATCCGGCGAAAAAATAACACGCCGAGGCTAAAGACCAGCACGGTCCAAAGGTCAATTAGCACTAATTAGCATCGCTGCTTGCGACTGATTGATTTAGTGGACGTGCCGTGAACGTTCCTTCGACTCTCGCAATTTCTCCTTGCTCCTTTTGTCGGGATTTTGCGCTCGACTTCTTCCTCTCGAGTTATAGCCTCCCTCTCGAATTTCTCGAAGAGGTGAAACGATTCCAGAATTGAATTTGAATTTTGAAAACTGACGAACGAATTTCGTAATGCATTTTTTTTTGCAAGACACTTGGGAAATTTATTTCTCTTTTTTTTTTAATTTTATATTTTACTTATCTACATCTGTTTATCTATTTTTCTGTGAGAAATTGATAAAAGAAAAGTGTTTGTTGTTTTAATTTGTACAAGTCGACTGCCTTTCTCCTCGCTCGAGAGAAATGTTTACGACTTCCAGTTTCCTTCTCCCCTTTCGGAAACTGCTTGTCCCACGCTCGTCGATGTCGGAGACGAGAAAGGCGCACTGAGATCGCCACGGATGATTCACAGACAGGTGCTTTGGAAGTCCGTGCCGACGGCACGGAGTAATCACGCGAATGACAAGATAAATAATCATCCGCCCACGTCGCGGGGACGGATTGTATTGGCTGAAGCGCGTTGCGTGTAAAACGCGACGTGGAATCTTGCTTGAAGAAAATATTTAAATATGTTTTAAGGTTTGCACTTTGCATATTACATCGTGCAAACGAATCGCTAATTCTGTCTTCGCACGATTTTCCCCGACGCACGTCGCATCCCGATGAGATGGTATGCGCGCGAAGAATAACCGGGGGACTAAATTACATTATTATTAACTTTTCCGCAGTACAATTTCATAATAATCGATTTATCACAAAACACGTTATATTTTTTGCCCCCCCAAAAAAAAAACCAAGAAATACCAAGAAAAAGACAAAAAATTAATACAATCCAGGCGCGCGATGACAGACATTTCTAGATAAATTTGCAAGGAATTGAGCAAACTATTAATAAACGTAAAGTTGTTTCGAAGAAACAGCTAGAACATATAAACCGAAATTTTACGAATAACCTCGTCCGGTTGAACGCGCCATGTTCTAAATCTGCGATTTGATCGACGCAGGATACGCGGCCATTCCTCTCGCACAGAGCCTCGGCTGACGAATTCGCGGAAGATTGCGAATTTGTATTTTCTGGCGTTTCACTTGCACCGCCGACGAAGCGCCCCCGTGGAATTTGCTTTTTCAACCGACAAACTTAGAATGCCGGAATCTTTAACTAATGTCGAGAATCGTAAAATAATAAGCAGAACTCGCTTTCACTCGCCGTCATTCATAGCGGCGATATTTTCGGCGCGAGGAATGACCGTCTCGTTCTGGTTTTTTTTGGCTGCCCGTTTGGATCCCTTATCGTGACCTAACGTCATACATTCGACACCGTATTACGTAATCTCCTATATTTACGATCGTTTGCACAAAAAATTTTTTTGTCTAGACACAAAAGAATTAGTTATACTAATTAAATTTTTCATTCCATATGGAATAATCTTTTATATTTTTTAAATCTTCTACAGAAATTGGCTTCGTTCGAGGTTAATAATCCGATTGTTTATTAAATGAAATAAATCTGCAATGATTTAATTCTGGTTACGTTACGTTAAATAAATCTTCTCAAAAAGAGCATATTATGTGCGGCCACAAAATTTTGTAAAAAAAGCGTCGCGATTATGCAATACTGTGAAAGCACGCCGGTTTAACGGGGCAAGACTTTTTGTCATGACTTCATACCGACCACAAATCAAGCTGACTTATCAAGCGCGGTGAAAATCACAGGTAAAAAGGCAAAAATATGGAGAAAGAGGAGGGAGGGAAGGAGGAAACTAGTCACGATTCCGCCTCGGTGTACTCCTTCGCGCGGTCTGCCTTCTTATGGCTCGACGAATTCGCCTTACAACTCGTGATTTACTGCGGCGCGATTTACGAGGAATGTCGCTACATACAAAGTTTTATAATCCCACCCCCGGTCCACTTAAGCGGATTTTTCCGGAAGTGGACTAATCCTCCACGAGTGGAGTTTGCCGCGCGCGCGGACTTTCCGACGTGCTGGCACGTTGTCAGTGATAACGATCTTTATCACTGATAGAAAACAAAACGTGCCAGATACACGTCGGTCCGAGTCGCCATATCCGCTACGTGAGTATCCCTTATCGCCTAGATATCGCAGCCTAGATTAATTCATTCAAAGCAATGCGACTTGATGGGTTTCCGCCTCCATTCCCATTCGGGCTAATCGAGCGTCGTGACAAATTGACAGTCACGTATCTGATCCACGTGAGATCTCGTTTCATCCAACGAGATCTGTTGAATACTTTGTGAGATAAGCTAAATTTTACGCAATCATTGACCACTTAAAGAATATTCATTCCTTTCATGTTTGTGACGATTAGTAGGCATTTCAATCAAAACAAAACATGAAAAGGTTGTGTTGTCATGTAATAAAAGAAATTTATCGATTTCTTCTTACTTTACATGCCGATTTTCCCGAAGAAGAATCCTTTCTACTGATAAAACGCATCTCTGAAATTGCGATAAAATGTTTTGTCGTGGATATTGCCACTTAGCCCCTCAACTTGGCACTATCGCGACGACCGCGATCATAAGCGGGGCGTGGGAGAGCCGTATAATTTTCTGATTTAAGGGCACGTGACACCTTCGTCACGTGTTGTGCGCGGCTGTTGTGACGACGATTAAAACCTCGTTAGGCCAGACGCGCATCGAGCATTCCTGCGGTCTGCATGTGAGATTTAAGGCCCATCTATAGGATGGGATTCCCGGCGATGCTCGATCGGCGGCGGCGACAGCGGGGACGGCGGCGACGGCGACGGCGACGGCGGCGAAGAAGAAGAGGAACGTAGAGAGATAGGATCAGGCTGCTGCATCCTGCGGGATCGCAATGGGCCCGGGCAGGCCCGGCCCTGCCGCGGTATCTAATCTGGCCACTTTCGGAGCCGCGGGTAGCCGTGTTTTGGCCGGGGATCGTGTTAAGGGGATTTACATTCATTTCGATCCTAATAACCCGATCCCTCGGATCCCGATTTGGAACACGATATCCGTCCTCTCTCGTATACGTATACTTTGCCCTTTCTCCTTCACCATCTCTTGCTTTTTCTTTTCCCCTGCTTCGCTGCCTCCTCCTCCTCCTCCTCCTCCTCCTTCTCAAGCTCCGGCCGGCGCAACAAGCTCTTAAATTAAGGGCATCGAGCGTCTCCCAACTTTCGCTCCTTTTTATGAATAATCTCTCGTTTTTACATACCGTTGTTCCTACAGACCGAATATATGTGATTCGACAGAAATACCTGCAACTAGATAAAATATTCCTTATTGCATCTTATAACGCATATTATTTCTCCTCGCCTTATATATTCCATTGATTGTTCCAGTTCTATTGTATGAAATTCTCTCCCGACACACAACGTGCCGCGTATGGTTTCACAACGTATCAATAACACAGGGGGCACCGTTCCCATCCCTCGTTCGTACTTTTATCGTCGTACTTCTTCACGTTTTCCCTTTGGAATTTTGTTCTCACGCGTTCTCCAATTTCTGGCTTGATACGATTCCTTTGACGTAATCTTGGGCGCGTTCGTGACCGCGGAGGGATATCGATACCGATAGCTGGCCGCCTCGCGGGACGGAAGGAGGAAGCCGCGCGAGAACGATCGGGCAGCGGAGCGAACAGTGGAAGCGACGAGGCGTGCTTTGATTGCGGTGGATGGACGAGGCATCATCACCCGTGGTCGCCTTCGTGGAGTGCCCGAGGAGCCTGTCGACGACGGGCGTGACGCGCCTCGGGGCCAAAATAACACGCCCCTGGTGTCGTCCTCCCTCCGTCCCACCACGTCCTCCCTCTGCTGGTCCTCCTCGGGCCCTCCCCCCCCCCCCTCCCCCCGCCCCTCTCGCTCTCGTCGCCATCACTTCCCCCGATCACTCTGATCCTCCTTCACCTTCTCTCTCCGTGGGTAATCCGTTCCTACAGACAAAAGGGCCTCGCGGTCCGTCGACTTCGATCTTCCTCCGCCGTCTTCGATCGTCCTCCTCGCGGTCTTGTCTTTCGCTCAGGTATGTAATAAGGATGTAACATGAGCTGCCCCCCTCCCCCCCCCCCGGGGCACGGCGAGGCCTCGATCGGCCCCTGCGACAGGTTCGAGCCTCCCTGATCGCGCGCGATCCGCTCGAGCTTTCCAGGAAATCGCGCGGCCAGTCACAGCTGACTGGGAGAGAAAACCAGAAGGATACTTGAAGTGATTCTTGATAATTCGACGAGGGCGTATGAATGAGAGCGATCTGAGCGTTATTTCCATTGATTATCCGCAACGCGATTCTCAAATTCGTTCGCGGTGAGCGTTTGCGATTGATTAAGATTGGAACGATCAGATGTTTTTAAGATGTTCAGCCTTCCATCGTTTGATGAGAAAGTATTACATGAATGATTAATATGATACGTTAATAAAATCTAATCAAATATTTTGAGAACATCCCGTGTGTATCAACACTCTTTACACTACTCTGAAAATATTAAAGCGCTACTTTTTAAAATCCACAGTTAATATCCGCCTGAGCCTTTTAAGTTCTCTTTCGCCTTGTTGTCGCTCTCGTCCTAGAGTGTCACTGCGCAGGTAAGCAATAAGGATGTAACCTGATCTGCTAAGAGCGCAAGAGAAACACAAGGATCGAAAAGCACGACAGGTTGAAAATTCCTTGGCGAGATTGATCGTCACGTCGATCGGCTTCCCGGAAATTGCACATCGGCAAGATGACACATTCGTGAGAGACAAGAAAATGAAGTCAGATTTTTTGAAAAAAAATAACGCTGTAAAATTTATATAAAGAATTTAGAGAATTAACTCAGTATACTTTAACTATTAAATATAAAAAAAACACCTTTAATAATTAGGATTTATTTCGATCAATTGTATTAAAAATTAAATGCGGATAGAATTTTTTTCAACTCACAATCCATCTTCGTTGAGCCAGACTCGAGGAGATATTCGGTTGTTTGACGAACTGCTAAAACAAAGAATGTAGATTCGTACGGCATATAAACGAACAGCTACGAGGCGAAAGAAATCGGAATAAGGAATGAAGGAAGGAGAGACGAAGACAAGCGTGAGATAGGTCGTCCCGGTGCAGGGATTGCTCTTCAGTCGTTACTGCTGGGACCATCTAGAGAGCTCGACAAACACTCGATGCACCTCGCACGATTCTTTCTGAAAGCACGACTGCCATTGTTGCCGTGTCATCTCTTTGGTCCCAGGCCATTGTCCTTCGTACACCGATCGCATCTTCGTTTCGATTTGGTCCCTTTAGCCGTCGATTAATCGAGACGAGTGCGCCGATCGCGTGTGAAAGGGAGGAAGAAGAGAAAGTGGGCAGCAAGAGTCTCGATAAACGCCCGCTGGAAACGAGAAATGGTAGCCTCGGCGATCTTAAAAGTCCGTAAAAGGATTTCAAACTGTCTGCGCGCGCCGCGGACTCCTCTCACTGTCTGAGAATTTAAATCCTCCGACGATCAGCGAAATTGATAAAAGTGCGGACACGGCGGACACGATGCCGAGAGTGTGGGTGTACCTCACGGAGGTTACCGCTGAAGGCGGAAGTGGCTTTCTGGAAGATCAGCTGATGCCTGGGCGGTTCGTTTTGTTGCGCGGTGAATGGAACATCGGGGACCCACTCTCGGGGGCCCTCGAATGCGGCTGGCATGCGGACAGCAGCGGGAACGCCGGGAAGGAGATGGAGGGTGGTGGATCGCGAGAGAGGAGGGGGTAAAGCAACGAGCACGTTAAAACAAGAAGATTGGAATAAAAGGTTGGCCTGGCCGCGGGAAGGTAAAGCCGAAGCGGGCTCGGAGGTGGAGAAGAAACGGAGAAGAAACCAGTGGGGGCGGGGCTCCGTCTGCGGATGCTGGTATGGAGCCCAGTCCTGCTTCGCACACCATCTTCCTTCATCTCTCGGACCCAACCCCCTTTCGTGGCAGCAGTACATGGCCCGTCTTCGGGTTCCTTTGCTCCCGCTGTTTCTTCTACTTTAACGTGCTTTTCCTCTTCATCTTTCTCTATCCTCCTCCTCCTCCTCCTCCTCCTCCGCATCTTCCTTTCTGCTCCTTGACCTCCACACCCTCATCCAGCGTCTCCAACTGTTCGGCTACACTCCGACGTCGTTTGTCTCGACGTCCCACTCCTTTGTTCTCGGCGATGGCTCGACAATTTCGCGGACGTTATCTGCGATTTAACGAGCCGTAACATGCACGGCGGGGGCAATTAGTACCATGCCAAACAGGGAAATTAATATCGTTTTAATGTTGCTACATTGATTACGTACCGCGGGACACACGCACGCGAATAAAATCGCGGGCGCGCGAGATAACACGGGTTTTACCCGCATGTTTAAGCGATAAGATACGAAATATGTAAACGAGGTGTAAGTGACATGCGCTTCGTAATTAGCGGCCATCGGGGCCGAGTGATGAAGGAGAGATAAAATAACATCGGGGCAGAATGTGGAGAGAGCATCCTTCACACAACGCGACTCGTCATCTTCCATCAACCTGACTGGTTTCTCGGCTACTGGCAACCCTATTCGTAACGTCACGCGTGTCTATGCCTGTGTGCGTGTGAGCCCCTCTCTCATTCGTGCTTGTTGAGAATTAATTGGATCTAACTTAGCTCCTCTTAAGTACAGAAAATATCGGTAAAACTTTTACACATTTGTGAGCCCCGTTTGCGTGACGTATAATCATCCTACGCAACAAAAGCAGAATTTGCTACATTGATATCGTTGCTCTCTTTCTTTTTTCTTCGATTAGATCGAAAATCATTATAATAAGTGGCCGAGCGATATTCCGAATGACGATGCTCCTCTTCAAACGATTTCCAGGAAACTTTCATCCTCACACCTCTCACTGGAAATTGGAATTGGCCCAATTCTATTAAGGTCCTTTCTGTGAACTAAAGCCGCGGCCTCCCTTTTGCGTTTCACACGAACAGTCGTTTTCGGGACGTTCAGCGCGCGCGCGCGCGCGGAGTATAAGCACTCGGTTAAACTTTTTTTGATTTCCGTCGCAAATCTTTTCTGCCCCTCTTCCCCTCCCCTCCTTTTCCTCCCACCTTCGCGTAACGCTCCTTGTCCCTAATGTATTACGAGCCGGGCCATTTTTTACTCGAAATGGATTTTCATAAGACCCGACATTCTCGGCTTTGGCCAACCGCGCGCACTCTTTCTCACTCCATCATACCCTCTATCTCTTCAACTCCGCCAAAATATTTGTAAATAAATGTAAAGTCTGGGAGGGGCCCAGGGGGTACCCTGCTGTGCGAACAAGGCTCCCCATAGCGCACTACGGCCGATATATCTCTCGGGGCCTTCACCATTCTTCCCTCTCTTTATATGAGACTCCTTCGCGGCCTTTTATACTTCTCCCTCTTTCACCTTCTTCCTCCTCCTCCTCCTCCTCCTTCTCCTCCTCCTCCTCCTCCTCCTCCTCCTCCTCTTCCTCCTCTTCCTCCTCTTCCTCCTCTTCCTCTTCTTCTTCTTCTTGACTCCGTCGTCATTCTCATGCTCTATTACCTCGGTTCTCATCGTGCATCGTGCAGGGCTACGCACGAAAGCCAAAGACGCATGGGAAAATTTTCGAGGATCGATTCTTGATCGTAATCTTTGCATCAGGAATATGTATTCGATACTGTGGCGACAGGTGAGACGGGAATGCGTATTCCTGCATACGCATCCTGCCTCTATAATCCACTCGACTTTATCTTTACGTGGTGCAGCAGCTCCCCCGTGGGGAGTCGAAATGTCTCACTTCGATCATTGTAAAATGATCGATTTATTCCAAATTGGATTTTTCCAAGCGATGCGTGACGATGATCCACCGCTTTCACGCGCCGGAAGTAGCATGACAAGCTGATCGAGGGATAATCATGTATAACCGGGGCCGGCAGCCCCGGTTATAAATTTCGCGAAACGTATGACACACGAGGGAATTAAGGGCCGTCCGTTGAACGGATCCCGCACAGCTTGGAATACGCCTCGCTCTCGCACACGAGTTCATTTGGAGCATTACCTCCGGGGACTTTAATGGAAATTCATCCGACAGCCGACGGGCGTGCAATTCACATTGCGGCAATCGCGTGCACGTGGCGTGAAGGTTTCCACCGGCGGAGGATCCGTGCCCGTGAGCGCGGGGAAATAAAAAAAAAGGAGGTGGAGAAGAGGTGGAGAGAAGGAAAGGTGGTGACCGGTCCCCCGACGAGAGGGCCGTCGTCTGCAGTCAATAGGGGCTAATTGCCGCAAGGAAAGCTGCAAATTCGTGGACATTGTTAGCTCCGTTCCATTCTCGGCCGATGTCGAACGGGCCTCATTGTGGCCTCATGCGGATCGCGAGCCGCTTCGTGTCCGACACACACACACACACACACACACACACACACACACACCGCGATCGGATTGCGTACCCGTCATTGAAATGCCACAGGAATTAAAAGGGGTGAGACGTACGGGCCGCTGGAGTATGCTGAATTCGTCGCGGTCGCAGCGCGCGTTTCTCGCGCGCGATCTCGACGGCCCTCTCCCTCCCCCCCCCCCCCGGTCGTTCTTCTTCACAACAGACGGATTCCTCACGGCGGCTTCCGCTCCCCTCTCCCCTCCGCTTTTACCACTCTTACAAGAGTCGATTGTACCCTTCCGAAAATTACCTTCTTCCGCACATTCGGCCGGGAATAAAAAGGGCAAAAGGCCCTCTCTTCTCTCCCTCCCCCCCCCTCTCCTGACCGGGACCCGGGGAGAGACCCGCTCGATTTACACCGAGCGCGTTCACGCACTCAAGCGAGCCTGTCTCCGCGTCCTGATCAGTCATCCGCATGATACAGCCCTGCGTGGGCGATTGCTCTCCGAGAATCGATTTGAACACACGGGCCCCCGGACGTTCCGAATGCCCTTCGACAATGCCGCGGCTTCGGTCAATGGGGGAACTCCCTTGCGTTTGGCCTTCTCGCGCCCTCGATACGCCGCGTTCCGGATTAAGCCCGGGTTTACACGGGTCCTTGTGCTATTGGGGCCCACCGAGTCTCATCGAGTCGGCTTCTATCCATGCTTCGTTACGAGAACGCGTATCCTATTGACTCACCGGAGCACCGCCTGGCTGCCGTCATCGTCGTCGACGGGGAAGGTGGACAACGCCGGGGAAAAGGAGAAAGAGAGAGAAAGAGAGAGAGAGAGAGAGAGAGAGAGAGAGAGAGAGAGAGAGAGAGAGAGAGAGAACTGATTCCGGGCAAGAGAAGAGGGGAAGAGCGGCTCGGCGTGACCGAATGAGATCCTCGACATCGGCCGTATTTATATTCCTGTTTGCTCGCTGATTCGCCACGGATCTGAGCCCGTCAAAGTCTCTTAAAGATCCCGGACCGACCTCATGACCGGTCAAAACACGCATTCGTTTTCTTAACCGTTCAGTTCCCGCGAACGGAGCAATCGCTCTCTCTTTCTCTCTCTCTCTCTCTCTCTCTCTCTCTCTCTCTCTCTCTCTCTCTCTCTCTCTGCCGGACGCTACCGGTCACGAGGAAAGCCTCCCTTTTTCACGCGCAACCATGAAATCGGCTGAATTCCACGGGCGGGTCGATCCGTGCGACGTTTTCAAATGCGACGGAAATCGTATTAAGCAAAACTATCCGGAAAAAATGGGTCGAGGAGTCTTTCGTTGAGAGAGAAACGATGGTCAGCCTCTTAATCCTAAATTTCCGAATGTATATACTTAACGGAATCCAGAATAATGCCAAAAAAATAATCTTTCTAAAGTAAACTTAAAGGGAGAGATGTAAATAAAATTAGGTCAATCCTATTTAAAAATCCTAAAAATACAACGTAGTACTAGAGCCCGCAACTTTGCGAGCTTGTAACATCTAAAAAATTCTCGTTGTGAAACTTTCAAGATTAACTAAGTCGCGTATATATATATATATATATATATATACACGTCTGGAAAAATCTGATAATTTTTGCCTCTCACGCCCTCCCTTAACAATTAAATTCGATTCCGTCACTAATTCACTGGTGCTACGCGCTGTGTTACAGAGATGCAAGGAGAAGCTCAACACTCTGGCGATCTCGGTGATGAACCAATGGCCCGGGATAAAGCTGCGGGTGACCGAGGCCTGGGATGAGGATGGCATGCACGCGTCGGACTCCCTGCACTACGAGGGACGAGCGGTCGATGTGACGACGAGCGATCGCGATCGCGCCAAGTACGGGATGCTCGCGAGACTCGCGGTCGAGGCTGGCTTCGACTGGGTCTACTACGAGTCCAGGTCGCACATCCATTGCTCCGTCAAGTCCGGTCAGTACCCGCCCCCCGGACTTTTTTTTCTCACTCGCTTAGGACGCGTCGTCGGATGAAACACGGGGATGAAGGGGCGCGCGAATCGCGATCGAGTCGCCTTGAGTCTCGGGGGGAGAGTCAAAAGCGGGAGTGTCAAAGGCGGCCGATCCGTGGACCGCGCGCGTGGATTTTAATTGCGGTCATTTCGCGTTAATACCGGCATAAACGCCGCGTCAATAAAGATGAGAGCGTATAAACTACCGGACGGTAGTTGTAATGATGTCGTTTAATGCAATAAAGATGCCGGAGTTGTGTAATAACGTCGTTTAATGGAACAAGGATACTAAAGTCGCGCTGTTCCTTAGTCGCGAGTGACAAAGTGACTTGGCGCCCCGAGTGCGCGTATCATCTGTATGGCGACATAAAGTCATTGAGGGTCGTTACATTCGGAAAAAAAAAAACAACAGGATGAAAATAATAGTATAGTAGATGGTATCGCTCGGCAGGATGGGATCTTAAGTGTAATCCTATGATTTTTCATGATCTTTCTCAATTGGATTTACGTATGTAAATTCGCACCAAACGCTTATATCGCGAATATTACGTTAATATTAACAAACTTTTGACGCAATAGCTCGAGGCTAATTAATTTTTTTAATAAACTCTCGATCACGATAATTTAATGAATATCGAGCATTTGTTTATCTCGCGAAAATTGGCGCCACGCCAATTTTATCATTTTTAAAGATGCCCGTTTTATCGATTTCTCTTCTTCTATTCATTGAGAATAGTTTGGGATAATGCAATATCAGAAATGTCAATTCGCGTAAATTCTAATTCAAATTTGAATCGAGTTCGATTTAAATCGAATTCTCCAAATATCCAAATTTCTAGCGAGATATCTTCTTAATTAATTTAACCTTAGAAAATAATGTCGCTTATTAGTTCTCTCTTATTGGACAAATAAACGATGACTTGCAAAAAATACAATGTATTTTATGATTTATAATAGTTTATAATATTTTATATATCATGTGCATTAAATAATAAGATGCGAAAGAAATTTTCGAATACATACCAAAAGATAGCTCCTGCAGTACATTTTTATAGCACTGCCAATTTTTTAATATGTTCAAAATTATGATTTTTTTTTTTTAAAAAAACGAAATGTCCCATTGAATAAAGTAATTCTTAATCACGAGAGAAAACCTCGTCTCACACGTCTACTTTCTCTTTCGATCCAGCAATATTTACCTGCACGAGAGCAATCAGCGATTCGTGTTCGTTCCAGGCCACGGTTGGGTCTCGAATTTCAAAATAAATGCCGATAAATCAAGGCGTGCCTGTCGGTCCGGATTAAAACCGAGCATAAAAATTGGCGCGAAACCGATACGAGGCGATATTGAGGGGAACGAAAAGGGAAACAATAGGGTGGGATCCGAAGTGTGCGACAAAAAGATCGAATACAATCCACGCGTGTCGCGATTTTAACGCTCCGCCAATTTTCATTATATTCATATTATCGTATATTAATCACACTAATTAATTAGCAAACAATCACAGGCATAAACGAGAAACGACACATATATTATTATCTACTTCATGTTAATAATCCTCTTAAATTTTCATATTCATAGCACATTTCAGAAAAATTAAGTGAAATAACATTTTGTTTTCTCGAAATTTTATTATATTTTATAAATTCGCTAAAAGTATTCTATATTTTTTTATCATATTTCTTCCCGTAATATGATTTTAATAACGTCTTGCTTTGTCATATTCAGAGAGAGGGAGGAGAGACTATAAATTAGTATTATTTTATTTTAATATATTTAATATATTTAATTTTTTATTTTAATAATATAATAATATATTTTTTTATTTTAATAATATAATAATAGAGTTTTTTAAAATGTATTTGTCTTATTTGTCTGCACGTTTCACTTTCAGAATCGTCTTCAGCGGGCAAGTCCGGTGGCTGCTTCCCCGGGAAGAGTCTGGTCCGAACGGAGGACGGCGGCACGAAGAGGCTGGACGAGGTCCGTCTCGGCGAGCGTATCGCCGCCCTGGATTCCCGTGGCGACGTCGTGTACAGCGAGGTGATCGCCTTCCTGGATCGTTCCCCGTCCGAGAGGAGACAGTTCATCCGCTTGACGACCAAGTCCGGCCGCGTTCTCACGTTGACGCCGGCACATCTGGTGCCGGTCGAGGGTCGGTCATCGGTGTTCGCCGCCAGTGTGCAACCCGGCGACCGCATCATCGTGAGTGATCACACCGGTGCGGCTGGCGTGACCAACGAAGTGGACAGCCAGCTGCGGTGGGACACCGTCGTCGAGACGAAGCTGGTCCTCGAGGAGGGGGTTTACGCCCCGCTCACGATGGAGGGCACCCTCGTGGTGGACGACGTCGTCGCGTCCTGCTACGCCGTCGTCAACAGTCAGTCGGTGGCGCATTACTCCTTCCTGCCGCTGAGGCTCTGGCACAGCGTGGCGTCCTTCTTCGTGCAGAGGTTGGGCGAGCCGCGACAAGTGGCGAGACCCAGCAACGCGTCCAGAACGGAGCCGACGACGGGACGGGGTGAGGGCGTTCACTGGTACGCGTCGATGCTCTACTCGATGTCGTCGTACGTATTGCCCTCGGCGATGCTCTACAACTGAGACATCGCGGTCCAATAAGGGCGAGAGGCCTCGCGCTCCGAGCGAAGTGTCGAGTGACTTCGTCGAGGACAGGCTCGAGTGTGTGGCAGCACGAGTGACACGTTTTCATAGACCTTTTCATGCTCTAGCTACAAAACTTTAGTGTTGATTAGTAATCGTCGAAACTTTCTTTTTTTTATCGTCGGGATCGTCGTCACGGATTCCGATTACGAGGCGTGTTGAAGATGATCGTTAATCGGTATGACTGTGGAGAGAAAAAAATGGGGTCTCCATGGCGAGAAATGTGTGTACTTAATCGCAGAACAAAAGACATAAAGTTGGCCAGTGACCTATCAGTGTTCACCGAATGACGTGTAGTATATTAGATCCTTAGGACGATAGAGAAAAATAGATGGAAAATAAAGAAATTTCAGAGAGAATCCGGGATTGTTCTCTTTACATTTTAAATGTACACTGATACAATATATCGATATACCGATAACTTTTTTCTTTTAGTGTTCGCGAATTATACTTTTCGATATATTTGTTTCTAAAGTATCGAAAGAAGTTGCCTTTGTATATCGTGAAAAGTGTAAAATAATTATCACCAATATTGTCCTATTGTAATATTATCTCAAAACAATCCTTTCGATGTAGTGGGCAATAAAAACCTTTATAGTTAAATATACATTGTCAAAATTAACTAATTTAAAGAAAAGAAAAAGTAATTTTAAATAAAACGTAAACAAGGCATCAAGAAATAAAAATTATTGTACATATACATATATATATATATATATATATATATGTATATATAATATGTATATACATATTCGATTTTTTTTATTTCGTTCTCTAGCGCAATGAGAAGAGGATATATCCTGCTCCTTTTTTTTTTATTATTAATTATTATTGCTCATATTCCGTATATAATTTAATATTACATGTTCGAAAAAATGTAATTATGGGTCTCTCGATCGGACTGCACTTTCTTGAAATAAGATCAGTATAGATTTGAATTTTCAAAGGAAAAAAAGTGCAGAAACGATTGAAGAAGGAAAAAGCCTTATAGATATTTATTATCATCAATTGCGACAGTAATTATTGATTATCGTTGTATAGTAATGTTAAATCGTTGCTCTCATCGTGTCATATTTTTAACAATAGTCAATTATAATCAATTATGTTAACAAAAGTTAATTAATTATTTTAATAATACAAGGACTATTTTTCATTAAGAAACTTAAATTATCATCAAAATATTATATATTATTATATATATTATTATATATATATATTATATTATTATATATTATAATAATTATTATTTCAATTATATTATTATTATTATTATTTGTATATTGTAGCGCACAAACAAATTATAAATTATGTATATATATATATATATATATATATATATATATATATATATATATATACACTTTCTCAAAAAACTGAATTACATCATTAACGAAAGCAGATTATGTCTTGTTATTTTCATGCACTAAATATCATTGATTAAATAATTAAATTATAAAATTTAAGCAAATTGATGTGGTTTATACCGCACTTTATACCGCAGAAAAATTATTTCTATTATCGGAAAATTAGGCTTCTCTCTCGTGCGGTTTTGTTTTTTTCTCTCTTCTTGTTTCTTGCTGTTTTTCTTCTTGAAATGAAAGATAACAGAAATGAAAGATAACAGAAAAATTCTCCGAAAGCAACCTTCATCTCTATATTGCACCAATAGATCGAAACAAAATGTAATTAAATACGAAAAATGTGTCTTTGACATTTCTTTGTTCTAAAAGGTTATATATTTAATGCCTGAATTTTCCGAAAGATTCAATTTGTATTTTAGAAATAAATTTTATCTTATATAATAGTGGGAACAGATTATAATTTAGCGATTACTCGTGATGATGGATAATGAGACTGTAACTGGAATGGAAGACGAATATTTTAAAAAAGTAAGTTTAAAGGGAATATTGATAGATAAATCTTAGGTTCTTTTTTTTCATATTTTTTCTACTTTATATTTTTCAATAAAAAATTAAGATGTAATATGACAGATATTCGCAGAATTATTTGAAGGTTATTTTATTGCAGCGCCCCGGTGTGGTAGTTCTACATTTACAAGAACTCGAGAAAAGGTTCTTCGACGTCGTCGCCGAGGGAAGTGTCGCCGAAGTGCGACTATTTCTGGAGCAACATCCGGATTTCAATATAAATGTCATAAATTTTCAAGTAAGTGTGTAAATTTATAATTTCCCAATTCTTTCAAGAATCGTGAAATATATTGATATTGAAAGAAAAGTACGGTTCGAGTAAATTGAAGAATCTCGTTCGTGCAAAATTGGAAACTCATTGTTTGTTTCATGAAGTTGATCGACCAGTGAAAATTCTCAGCAATGATTGATAAATGCTATTAGCATTGCGAAATGCTAAATTACATCCTGCTGGAAGGGATCTTTCATAAATCAGCTACCGGGTTCGTTTGTTCTTTTTTTGCCTGATTCGTCGGGCAATCCACAAAGTCGCGCTTCAAAACCAAACTCTTAAACAGCTCGTAAAGATTCTCAAATTTATCTTTTCCGTCGGTCTGGTATTTCATGATTTAAACGATATCGCTACTCACGTTGGGATTCCGAAAGGACGGAGCGTGTCAAAAGAAAATACGCTTTTCGCATTTTCCGATGCTTCAGGTCAATTCTGTCAATCTCTTCTTTGAGACCGTTTATGTTGGTGATTTATGCAAGACTTTCTACCGTTTGTATTTGTTCTCGGATTTTGTGGAATCAAGAAAAGAAACTTGAAAAGAATGGATCTAAGTTAGATGGTATCTAACTTAGATGCAAGTCAATGTGTGATTTCTGATAAAAATTTTCGACGTTCTTAAATACTCTGTAAACATTTATTTATATGTCCGAACGGTGAATCAAACCGTTTCGAAATCTGTGACAAGCTCGTGTGGCCCATCTTGTGCAAGAAAAACGGCGGAACCAATGCAGGAAGAAGGGAGTCAAACGAAGAGAATGAGAGGGCGATGCGAAATCTCAGTTATCTCAGATCTTTACCCTATAGAGGAACACGTACCCCCCCGTGGAATGTTTCCCTCTTCCATTCGGCCGGTAACCACCTTAATTCCTTTGCGATGTGTTCTCCTCTCTTTGAGAGGATTCCAGAAAAGCGACCAAACTCTCTCGTTTGACTTTGAGACTGAAACGCCGAAGCGGCACGAAGAGAGACGGCACGCGAGTGGAAGGAGAGGAGAAAGAAGAGGAGAAAGAGGGAGAGAGAGAGAGAGAGAGAGAGAGAGAGAGAGAGAGAACGAAAGAGAGAAGGGCGAAGGGAACTCGATGAAAGAAAGAGAGAAAATGGAGAGAAGGAAGTTGAGTGTTCTCCGTGTATCTCCGGCCATATTTCAAGCCGTCTTTTAACAAGACAATGGTTTCAACCGTGGCCTGATAAAAATTATTCAAATGGTCCGCCCTACTGTAAATTCCCATACGGGAATCCCCTTGACACTGTGAACTCTCCACGGTCTACTTGCGTTAGCTCGTTGCGACCTATGATGATGCATCGTTCATTCAATAAACCTCACGATACGTTAATTCGATTTTTTTACTTCCTCCTTTAACTCTCTTTCCTGTAAAATTTAATGTATAAGAAGTAGAAATTTAAAGGTGTCGTAAAAAGATTTATTCAATTCGCATTAACACACCCCGGTTATTTTTCCGGAAAATATTTCCATTCATTCAATCAGTATATTTCATCTTTTATAAAAGGAGATTTGCAAAAACAAATGACAAACAAATATTTAGCCAGGCGTAAAATCTGGACGAGTCACGGCATTAAGAGCGGCAGCTGTCTCTCAAGGGACAAGCTAACAAGGGCTTTTTTTTGCCGAACATATATCACAGAGTATTATTGTCGTTTAGGCGTGTGGATGTACACGGATACTACCTAGGAGCCTGTCGAAAAGCCAAAATATCAGTGAATATTGTGACTTTGGTGTCGGCGACAACAATGGTACCGGGCCATTGTTGGGACCCGCCTCTGTAAACGTACCGCAGATGGGCGAGAAACGTCGTCGAGCCATTCTTCCTACAAAAAGGGACACGACCGAGAAAAAGAGTGGAGCCGATAGCCCTCTAAAAGTCGATCTCACCAGAAAGAGATCGTGGAGATCCTGGCGAAGAGGAATTCCGGGAAAGTCTAGAAATTTTTCGGTGGTTCGACCATTACGACGTAGTAGTAACTTTGCATTTTCTAAGGCAGATCGCCATTTCCGTTCTCGATTATTATACGATTACGATACAAACGATAAGTAGGGCAACGGGATCGGCAAGAAAAAAAAATTGGTTATCGAGGCGCACCTATTGTAACTTCGCCTCTTTCGCTCTTTTTCTTCTTCCCTTTTCCTTCCGATTTACGATCCTACTACGATCTGAACTACTTTTTTCTCTCGCCAGAGTCGATAATATTGCATTAAGATCTGTAATGACGAATCGAATGCCTTTCGTTTTTGTTTTTTTTTTCTTTTTTTTCTTTTTTTCAGGGTGTTAGCGCGCTGCACGTCGCTATTAGCGAGAGAAATGTAGCGATGGTCGAGTATCTGTTGTCTCAGCCCGACATCGATCCGGGCGACGCACATCTGCATGCAATCAGAGATAATCAAGGGAGGATCGCCGTGTTGATATTGAACAAGCTGAATGAATTGACGCCGGGCCTCGAATACGCCGGTGTCACCCACAGCCCGGATTTCCCGGATGACACGACGCCGCTCGCGGTGGCGGCACAATATGGGCATTTCGAGATGATTGATATGCTCAGATTCCGACGTCACATGCTGCCAAAACCGCATCTACCTAGTTGCAACTGCGACGAGATTTGCAAGTATGATTATGCGTACTCGAGATAACACTCGCGAATTTCAGTTCGCGAAACCTTTTCGTTCGCCGTGAACTGTTGGTTGTTGAAAACATCGCGACTGTGTAGAGTTATAGTTACATTTTTATCCTTGTCTCTTTGACCCCCCCCTGTAGACCGGAAAGGGAAAAGGGTGACATCCTGACCATAGAAAAAATGAGACTGTTCTTGTATAAGGCGCTATCGAATCCAGTGTACATTTGTCATACCGAAGAAGATCCTATATTAAGAGCTTTTCTATTATCGACCGAGCTTAACAAAGTAGCTACGTTCGATAAAGAGTTCTATCCCGATTATAGAGCGTTGTCCGATGTTAGTGAGATCCTATTTCTTAAATTTATTATTATTATTCATTATTATCAGCTAGTAATTATCAGCGAAACTTTAACAACCTCTAATTGCATTTTTGTAAGAGACAAGAGATGACGAATAATCTAATCTGTGAATATATTCTTTGATGATGTATATATTCAAATATTATCCGTTGCTTATGAAAAGTTAATTCATCATAGTTTTGTGATAAAGGAGGTGTCCCAATTTGCCACAGACTTGATCGGATGCGCTCGTACCTCTGAAGAAGTTGAATGTGTACTAAGACAAATAACCGGTTTTGGTCGTACTTGTACCTTCGTATATCCGCGACTCTTGCTAGCTTTGGATCACGAGCAAAAAACCTTCATAGCTCATCCAAACGTACAACAGGTACGGTGATATACCTGGCTGAATAATCAAAAAAAAAAAATCGTCTACGTCGAAACATTATTTCCATAAAATCTTTTAACTTTAATAGCTTTTCGACCGAATTCCGTAAAACTTGTGAAATGAATGTGCTTAATATCTTAGGATATTTATCAAAAATCAATTTCAGAAAACATAGATTTTCACAAAAGCACAGATATTTTTTATATAAAGTAACTATGACGGAAGTTGAGAAATTTCATTAAGAAAGTTATATTTGATTTTTCTTCCAGCTCGTCGAGAGCAAATGGATCGGTACGTGGCACGAATGGAAGGTGAGAAGTACGTGGCTGAAGTGCCTGTCGGTAATTCCGCAGATGGTCATGCTGCCGATCATCGCGTTCATCGTGTTGCTCGCACCGAACTCGAAGCGAGCCCAGTTTTATGAAATCCCGGTTAACAAATTTCTCTCCTCCGTGGCGAATTACCTGATATTCCTCACATTCGTATTTTTGCAGTCGCGCAGCGACAAGATCGAACAGCTTCGCGGGCCGCCCAACACTGGTGCCAATGCACGCCTGATTATCTTCGATCGAAGTCGGATCTTAATCGAGTATTTGTCGTTTTAATCGAGCGTTTGTTTTTTTCTTTAGGATACGAATGGATTCTCGCCATTTACGTGATATCGTACACATTCGCATTCATTCGACTCTGCATCGTGGACGGTCCGATTAGAACATTTAGAACACGTACAAATTGGTAAGATGCAAATTGACTTACGATAAATAATTAAGGAGAAATGAATTTTAATATATCGCACGCAAAATCACGCAAATTTATAATTTCTAATTAGTTTTTATAATTATTTGTTTATAAGATGTAAACGCTCTTTCTTTTTTTCATGTAATGCAGGTATGAGCTGGTTATGATCATACTGTTCATCCTGACGTTTCTCTTCTGGATAGTTGCTGCGGTGGATGTTAGGATAAACGGCCAACGTGATCTAGAAAGAAAATATTGGCACAAAAACGACCCAACATTGATAGCGGAAGGGATATTTTGCCTCGCGACTATTATGGCTTTTTTTAAACTTTTATTTATCTGCCAGCTAGACTACGATCTGGGACCATTGCAGATTTCTTTAGTTAAGATGATCAGAGACGTTCTCCACTTTGTTGCAATATTCGGTATCATCACCATCGCGTTCACAGTCGGTAAGCTACATAGCATGTAATGAATTGTGTAAAAAGTCTCTTTGAATTATCAGTAGAATAATTCTAAGTGTTTCATTTTGTGAAATATGCATAATTTTAGCATCATCCCAAAAATTGTCAAATTAATGTCTGCGAATTTGCAGAGAAAAACAGAGCTCGAAAAACAGTTCGAAAAAGCTTTTTGCACATTCCAATATTTTCTTTTTTTTTTTTATAGCCCGACGTTTTATCAACTTGAAGCCTTTCCTCAGGATTGTGTCATCTTTATCAGTATTACAACGGAATGGTGCAGACCGATGACGAGTCGAAACTGAAGACGGAGCAAGAAACTTCCTTTGTCGACTTTAAGTCCACTCTAAAAACTCTCTTCTGGGCTGTTTTCTGCATGAGTCCCGTAGAAAGCGCCGACGTGATCATCGAGAACCTTCCAGGTGAAAGAGAGTCAGAGACGATAATCAATCATCATACGTTCACCGAATTTATCGGTTACTTTGCTTTTGCCAGTAAGCGCATTCATTGTTACTAACGATCTATAAAAACGACCTTATCGATAAATCAATTGTCTTAACGACTTGATTCCTATTCTTCCAGGTTTCCAAATTATTTCCGTGGTGATCGTTTTGAATATGCTGATTGCGTGTATGGCAAATACGTTCACCAAGGTGACTGACAACGTCAACGTGGAATGGATCTTTGGTCGAACTGAAGTTAGTAAAACTTGTTTATCAATTTCGCGTTCGCGTTCGTTTATCAAGCGCATTCGGTGTTTATTTTTCATAGTTTACAATATATTTTTTTTTCAAGCTGTGGTACTCAAAGTGGGAAACGTGATAACTGGAAGAGATCGGATCGAGCACGAAATAACAAGTCGCGGACCATTTGCAACTGTCAATAACGCATGACGTTTTGCTCCGCTTTTTCAGGCTTACGTCGATGTCATGCTTACAACAACGCTTCCACCTCCGTTCTCTATTTTCTCCATTTTCACGGGAATGCGACCGGTGATCGAATACCTAAAGATACTAATTAAACCACCACCCGACAAACGGGCACGATGGGATTTCATAAATTGTTGCTACATAGTCAGTATACTAAATTTCAATGTTGACCTAACGCGTTATTTAAAATGAAGCACCAATTATCGAATTTTACGAAGCGGAAGTACATTTCGCGTTTCGCATCGAGTAATGTTTTGTCTCTCTTCATAGCATTTTATTCATATTTTGAAGCATTCTCTTTGTAAATGTCATCGTTGCGATGATAGATCGATTAATGATCAATACATAAAAGCGGAAATATAGTCTAATTTATTTATTTATATCCTGCTACAGGAGGATTTAGAGGAGAAAAAGGATATTCGATTTGCAGAAGTCATGACGCAACTGGTACAGCGTTATCTCCGTCAATATGAAAAGAGAATAGAAGAAACGGATGTGCAAAAGCTGAGGAAAGAATTGATAGAATTCAGCAATATTCTGAAAGAGGCTCTCAGTCCAGCTTAAAGAATTTCATGGATATTTCATCTCAAAGAGATATTCCTATTCATGTCTTCACATTATTTTTTTTAATCCTTTGCACAGTCAGAAAGCAGTGTCAGAAAGCTTAGCAGGATCCTCGATCTTTCTAATAAAGATCAATAATCCTTACTTCGTAGGAAATAAGAAATATTTTTTATCAACATAAGTTGTTTTTATGACAATTTATTTATTAATAAATAAATAAAAAATATATAAATTGAAATATTACCATTTAGATAGGATCGAACTTGACGGAAAATCCGTTCTTTTCGAAGGAAAAAAATAGCGTTTCAAAATATCCAGGGAGGAAAATGTAGAGAATATATATATATATATATTCTCGCGTATAGATTTTACGCAGTAAGCAAGAGGCAAGCGGGAGCGTTAACAGTTTACGTCATTATGCAAAAGCAATTTCCTACGGTGATTGTTAATCTAATTCGCATGCAACTTCCGCCGGAACAGTCAGCGGGGGATGACGAGAGACGGGGTCGCGCGACATCCTCAGCGAAATCAAGGGAGGGAAATGCGTGTGGAAGTGCGCGAGATCAAAAATGACAGATCGAAGCGGCATTTAAAGATCGACGAGTTAATTCCCGGAAATCTTATTCCCTTCCGCTTATAATCTCGCGAATTATTCCGTCGCCCTCCGCCGCTCGGCAACCCTCGTTAATAATTTGCGGGCGGTAATGCGCGTGTGGCAACGCAATTTATACGCTTCATGCGTCAGACACAACTAACGAAGCGTATTGTGTGTGTGTGTGTGTGTGTGTGTGTGTGTGTGTGTGTGTGTGTGTGTGTGTGTGTGTTTGGCGTATGGCCCGGTCGACAGTAGCCGTTGTTAATAGACGTGATTGTTCAGCAATTTGCGCGCCTTGTTTCCGTCGTAATATTACGTAATTCTATACCTGCTTTCGCAGGTTTCTTCAATCTTCCCGCTTCGCACCCGTCTATCGTCTATCTTGATCGCTGCCAAAATACGCCTCTCCGAAATTCAACCAGAGGCGGCTCCTCAGGGATCATCCAGAAATTTCAACCCATTCCCATAACTTTCCTTCCTTTTCCTCCACTTCGCTTCTTTGGCTCTTCGCGAAAAAACTCGCTGGCCGATGTGCCTGAGATGTCTCAGTCCCGTATAGCTTACAATTTTCTAGCATGATCCGCGTATCGAGAGCCATTCTATTCTCAGTCACGTATTTCCCCCGAATTCTAATCTTGACTCTCATATTCTGGAAACACTTAACGGGAAACTTCGCCCGAGGGAAATATATTTTTGTTAAGGAAAACAAGAGCGTCGTGAGAAGAGAAACGAGGCGCTGTTTCGCTACACAAGTGACAAGTGATATTTGACAAGAGAAAATCTTATTGAACGTTGGAGCAGAAAAAAAAGTAAGAATGGCAAGCGACAACGTTATCGCGCCGGAGAAGATCGACCGGAAAATTTTCGGCAATTTCAATATAGCGTCGATTAATCGAAAGCTTCGACAGTGGAGGAAATTTCACGCGATAACGAACATTGATTATTCCCGTCCATTTTGCGTCAATCAGAATTCATGGGCACGATTAAAATACGAGGCGTTATGTAATTTATTGTTACAATATATTTCAAGTCGAGAATTATTCATTTATTCGGAAGATTATTTGTCTGGACGTAATTCATCTTTTAAAGTAAAAATATTCTGATTTTATTATTTACGGAAGGCAATAATAATAATTAATAATCAATAGTAATTAAATTTCTTTACATCAATTTGTCAATAGGAATTATTATTTTATTAAAATAAAAACTTAATATATAACAAAATATATATATTAATCTGGCAAAAGTGTTAAAAAAAAAAGATAAAAATCAATTAGGGCACGCGAAAGATTGTAAACATCAACAAATTTTAAACTTCGAAAGGGATCGCGAGTTAAAAATCGATAAATAACGATGTATTGGAATATCTTGAAAATATCAGTAACGAATAAATAAAAATTGCGATGTATTAAAAAAATAACCGATGTGTTCAATTTATGTTTGTGTTTAACACAATTTTAAAATAGAAAACAGAAGAAGGTTTGTACGTCAGAAGAATTTCTCTCTCTCTTTCTCTCTCTCTCTCTCTCTCTCTCTCTCTCTCTCTCTCTCAAGGGGGCACAATTACTATATATCATGAAGGGATGAGCAGAACGAGAAGGGAGATTTGAGTGGGAGATCAGCAGGAGTTCGTGAGGATGCGCGTTACAATGGACCGTTCGCTGTCACACAGTTTGCACGCGACACTCGCGCTGTAAACAGCGTTATAGCTGGTGGGCTTTCCCCGCACTTTGCATCGGATTAGTGCCGCTTTCACGAGTTGACGAGTCTGTCACTGACTGCCGCGCGATTTCAATAACGATAGAATTTCGATCGAGGCCGATTATTCTCAGTTTAAGTAATGCACCGAAGTTTTACCTTAAAAGTTAGGTGTCACCTCGTTAATTTCTACCTGTCAGTCCGCCATGTGGATAGATAGACAGATAGTGATTCCGAGAGAGAAATTTTATTGATTTTTCTGTGACTGATAAAAGTGAAGATTAGAAAAACTTCTACGTGATTTTGACCATCGGGATGAGCCGCCAGGTTCAACGTTTTTACACCAGTCGACCTACCGGTACCGTCTGATATACCGGATTACTCATCTGGGATACGGGTTTGTCGTTCGACATCGAGCTGATTTTTGAAAGCCGATAAAGTAAATTGGCTTGGAGTGCTGGAGTGTACGACATGTACGTACAACGCGTACACCATAGAACGGAAATTCGATGGCATTCAATTTGCGAAGTTCGAGGCGAATGAGAGCGGGACAAAGCTCAATGATGCGCACGAAAATTGGACACTCTGCGTCCACGAATCGTACTAAAAGGGGATGAAGACCCGAAAATCATTCGATATCGCGATAGCATATAGGTAAGGGGAAAATCGTGGGATCGTTCGATCACTTTATTATATATACACATATATATAGTAACGAATATATTCGTAACGAATATAGTCATTTTTCTATGTACTATGTGATCCCATAATCGTGAACTTCCTCAGATAAGAATTACGCTAAGAACTGTTTATGTTTATCTCAAGCGATGTGTCGCGAAGGCATTAAAAGCACCCCCTCCCCTCTTCCCCATTATATTCTCCGATATAAACTAAGTGAAGCTGTTACGGGGCGGAATATGACATCTCGTGCATCGATTTTCCCGACGCTATCAATCTTTGTGATTGATATGACTCGAAGTAAATGGATTAATGGTACGAGCACAGAGTGTACACCTGCAATAAATGAAAAGCAAAACGGAAAGACATATTTAACTGTCAGATGTCTATTAATAGACATCTGACATTTATCGTACGTTTATTCTACGCTTATATCTGATATAAAAAAAAATAAAAATCCTTATAACAGGATGTTTCAACAGAGTATCGACAATGTTTGAGAATAAGAGATGTACCGAATATTTTTTCAAGAGGAACAAATCGGTCTATGACCGAAAGTCTTCGTATTCGATCTTAAAAAAGAATTGAACTTTAGAATAGATTTCTGAATCTCATTTTCATCTCTGTCTGGATTTCATTTCCTGGATTTATTTTTTCAATCGATTTTTTTACATGTATATTTGCTTTATTTTGTGCCTTTTTTCTTAGTTTGTGTATTATATTTACATACATTTTTATTACGCGCAAAAAAAGCTGCGGTGTTCTCTGATTAATATGAATTCGATCTTTCATGTAAATTATTATCAAAAGGACAGATTCTTGAATGAAGATAGGCATGAAGGATACTTTCATTGCCTCTAATAAAAGAACTGATATTTACGAGTAAATTTAGCGGTTTTTTTTCTGCGAGAGAGAATTCGCGTAAGGCGCAATAACAACTCGGAAGTCTCTTAGTAAACGTGATATCTCTCAGAAAAAGAGGATTCTGCGTACTAGGGACATAATAGAGGAAGAAGGTCGTTTTCTTAATAATCTTTAAGAATATTTTTATATACTTAAAATGTCACTTTATATCACTATGATGTAACACAATCTTATTATTAATTCGTTGGAATCCATAATATTTATTTGACGCAGCACAACAAGTAAAATAATACAATAAACCGATCCATGAATTTTGTATATATCAAAAAAAAAAAAATAGTGTTTAGCTATCATCCTTTGATATTAAGATTTTTTAAAGAACGAAATGGAAAATTTGGATAATTGTTGTTGGAAAGCAAAAAAGTTGGATAATTAGATTATATGTGAATATTCAATATGTGAATTATAAGAAAATATATTCTCCCTAGCAATAATACCTCATGTAAAGCAATTTTCTTCAAAGAATGACGACATCAACGTGCCGCTCTCTTTCTTTCTCTCTTTCTCTTAGGGAGCCATCTCAATTCCGTATCCGTCTTTGCGCTGTGTGAAAAAAAAAGTCCTCGCAATTTATAAATTTCGCGCATAGTTCGCACGGCGAGGAACGTTCATTTTCACACGGCAGCATCCCTTTACATCGCGCGAAACTTTGACCCGAGATACCAGCGTCTAATACCTCCGTCATCAAATTTCCAAGTGATGAGACTGAAAGTACGTCATCTGACAAGCGTCTAATATTCATGTGAAGAAATCCGCGATCCTTCATATCTCGGTGTTCGCCGCATTTATTCGGAAACTCCACGCATTTTAACGTATCTATTATGCATGGTGTTCGGTATCCACCCGCGTTGCTCTCTCTCTCTCCCCCCCCCCCTCTCTCTCGTCCATGATAAAGCGCGTTTCTTTCCTGAAGTGCTTCGCGTGCTTCGTCTTACGTGGAGATCCGGTCCGTTATTGTTGTTCTTATTTCCGACGGTAGCAAAGAGAATGCAATCCGGAGCGACGAGTGAGATTTGCGAGTAGATATAACGCAAGTATAATCGTTCAATCGAGCGAAGCTATCTCGCACGAGGTAAAAAGGAGAAATAAAGGAAACGCGAGGGAAATGTCGAAATCACGTCGAATGTGAAAAACGGGTAAAGGCAACGACGGAAGGCTACGACAGCGTAGAATTATTTTTCTTTTTATTCCTGCTCGATTTTCGCCGTCAGCCAGTCCTATCTCTCGGTGATGTTTGCTTCCGCGTTTTGCCCCAAAGAGTACTTCCGAATCAACTTCACGATCGATCGAACATAGCAGTCCGATATGCGGAAATTGAATTACAAATACAGTTTGTTTCTAATAAATAAAAATCCTTTGACACGTTACACGAGTTGAAAATATTTAACGAACAAATGCAAATATCTTGGCGTGATGATATAAAAAGAGAGCGTTAATCATGCGACAGAGTTGTAAAATATTTGTTTGCACTAGATAATTATCGGTACACAGAAACAAAGTGGGGAAATAATGAGAAAATAACGTAGGAGTTACGATCAATATAGTGATTAAACTCGCTGATTAATTAAGTAATTTTAATTAATTTTTTTTTACGCAGTAATTCTATATGAAAAGCGTAATATCGTTTTCCGATAATCTCCATTGCAAATCTTTTGGATAGCACCAGCATTCCAACGTTTCCAAGCTTACAGATCGAAAAAAAAAAAAAAATAAATATTTGTTTTTGTACATATTTAAAATCGCTCGGATTTATTTTACAAATTGAATGGCATTAAATGAATTTCTGTTACAGCACTCTACGGCATTGGATTTGCGAAGTGAGATGGATGAAAAAATTTCCATCTTTCTGGTTATCGTTCTTGCGATCGGCGGTTTGATGATGATGACCGCGCTGCTGGTTTGCTACGCTTGCATCTTTCGAGATTTATGTTGTCGGCCTGAAGGCAGATCCAAAAGGCGATGTCAACAAAACCCTCGACAAGAATTCGATAATCCTAACAGAATTAGAGACGCGATACCTTTGAATGATATGACACAAGGGGAAAGTATGCCCACAGAATCTGAGAAGATTTAAGCGGAAAGCAAAAGATTTCGATGTGTAAAAATTAAAAGACATTGTTTCCAGCGGCAATAGTAAAAAAACCAAATATAAAAATCAAGTAAATAAAAACATAATAGAACACAAGTGATGATTGAAAAGAGAAAATAAATACAAACATTTCATTTTTAAATAAAGACATTAACGGAAGGAAAAGAGAAGAAATAATGTTATCATGTGTATACACGAAAGTGTATATATTCATTCATTGTAAATATATGTTATAAATCTGTTATATACATAACCAGATATACATACAGATATACATATATACACTATATGCCATTCATTTATCGCAAAGTGTGTGCAATAAAAGACCTGGTAAAAATATTCGACAACAGTCGCTCACAACAATCCTATATTATATTTAAACTCTATTAGATGTATATAAAATAAACTCTCTTATTCTCATATTTCTCACATGCATTATATTTGCAACGCACATCATTTCTGGTAACTTATTATTAGTATCTAATGATCTTATCTCCTGAAAGAGATTATCTCAGAATCATCTGCACAAATACAAGATACAAATTATTCATATAAATCGAAGGATATCTGTATTAACAAAATATATCAATTCAAAACTTAAAAAATATATATAAAAATAATATAAATTTTTTTCCAAATTTTGTATGAATTAATTGTCAGATATTACACTAAAATGAAAAAAACAACAAGAAAATCACCAACATTTTTAATCCAAATCTGCGTAAATTATAAACTCTTTACTTTAAACTTGATACTATTTCAAGCTATTATATAATACGTTATGTTATCTTTATAAATATAAAGGTGTTATCTTTATAAATATAAAGATTTAACAAATTTTTCAGAGAAACATTGTGTATCTTTTCTGAAGATACAGATTTGACTAGCTGATTTGACCGTTGAGCTGTTGTAGCACTGAAAGTACTACTTCGCGTAAGGTCTAAAAAAATAATACATTTATCAACTTTCACACATTTCATAAAGTAAAATAGAAGATGCATTAAAAATACAATTATTTACCTGAGGTTTACAATGTTCCTCGAGCCAACTGAACACGCAGCCAGATAACTCTGCAAAGTTAGCCACGGAAACATTATTAAATGTTTGGAAAAGGCGATCCATTATTGCCTGAAACTGCGACGAAATATACATTATGGACCAGATAAGCGAACGATTGCGGTAATTTCAAAGGAGAAAAATATTTGTCCATTACCACTTGAAACTTCATCTCGTCCGAGATACGCATTTCCGCATGTCCCGGTTGCGTTTGATGCGCTTTAACGATCTGCTCGTAATTCGCCTGCATAATGCGTAACGCGACGACTTCTTTTCTCAGCGCGTTGCGCTCTTCCTCCTGCTTCTTCTTCTGTTGCAACAGAAACTGTATGTAATCGATGGATTTCTGGAGTACCGTAGCCTTGGAAATCTTATAACCCGAGGTGTCCGTGTGCTGGCAAGCGGGCACCAAGTCCTGAAGGGAGTCGTAACCTTTCTTGATAGCATCTCGTCTCTTCTGTTCGGCCTGCGTATGAGCTTCCCTCCTGCGCTCCTTGTAGCTTATGGTGGAATTTTTATTATCACTATCTTCATCCTCTGTGAACAACATCACGTTGTTATTTATCGACTATCTGTTCATATCATTAAACAAAATATGTCCGATACAGAGATATCTACTTACCCGTATTATGAGCGGAAGAAGAGGGCGTGTTAACTGATCCTGTACTGCTACAACGGGAGAAAGTGTACTTCTCTGTAGGACTGGACGGCTCCAGCTTCATGTCACTATCTGACCCTGTATTACCACTAGCACGCATCAAGCCAGCTACTTTGGCAAAACAATAAATGCACAATATATATTTATATACTTAAATTCTAGTGAATTATATATTTATATATGTAACATTATCGCTTCTTAAAATGAAAATGTATTCAAACAGAAACCAAGATCGAGAAATGCTGCTCTCAAGAATTAGAATATCTTCTTGAGGCATGAGCTATATCTTTTTTTTTAATTTCTGTATTTTATATATGTATAAAAAATGTAGAAATAATAAAAAAATTATTAAAATGGTAATACAACCCACAAGGTGAAGCAAGGATATATTATAATCAGCTTAATAGAGCTCTCAGACTTTCATTGTCAATACGTTAAATGAAATACATCGTTGGACTTTATCAAAAAGATTACGCATGTACAAATTGATAAAATATGTCTCTTATCATCACATATCTTTTACACTTTTTTCTACTTTTGTATCGTTTCTATCATTTGTAATTCGAAATTCCAAATACCTAAATATTAAATACAGAAAATATACAAAGCAGCGTTCGCAGGTAATGGACTGAACTCCACACGAAATAACAATAACAACGTAAACATCACGAACGTACTGCATGTAAACACAAAGTTGCCGAAGCAATCATATGGTCGGATGCGCAGACTCGAACGCGCACGAAAAAATGTTTGGGGTGGGGGAAGCCGCGGCCCCCTTCTCCTCCCAAGCGTCCCATCAGGGAACAATGGCAGCATCTCATCACGGAACACATGGAACGGTTACGCAACTTCGTCAAGAATAACGTGAAGACCCGTTTGAGGAGTACGACTGTGTTTTTGAAATCGCTGTCGATCGAATGCGCCAGGATCGATAAATAAATTCGGATTGTCGATCGCTCCCTGTTTCAGCGTTGCGTTTACTCGTGCGACAAACGCGTTCCCGCGAACCTCGCGACCGTCGCTCCTGAGTGCAGAAGGTGCAGGACGGTGCAGCTGACCAGACATGAGGATCCAGAAAGTCGCGCGCGATGGAACAACAAAGGGGAAACATTTTTCTTTGTTTTTTTTTTTCTTTCAACTCACGATTTTCATATCCATCCTTATGCAACGAATCCGCCATGATCGGTTCGGCTATCTCTCTCTGATCGGATGGGATTCAAAACGCGCACATGGAATCAGTTATCGGATCGAGGGACGATCGCGGATCGACTCGAAATAGGATCAAATTGGAAATTACAGGCGTGAGGAGAAAAAGATTGGATTGAGTCAAGGCACATTGAATCGCGCCAGGATTCCCCGCACTCGATCACGACACCGCGAAGAATCTCGTTGTGTTTGTCTCGCAACAACACTTTTGCGTGGTCTCCACCATCTTTCGCGGAGATGGAAACACTAGTGACTAACTCTAGTTCCTTTTAATCACTTTGCGTTGTACTTTCTACGCGCAAAATGGAACGACTGCACAATCAAATATTCAAGGGAAGAAAAAGAGGGCTATCAATAAAAAATTTATATTCCATTAACAAAAATGACAGAAAGTTTTTAAATGTAATGGTCCTTTTATCTACTAATTACGTGGATATCGATAAAGTAAATAAAATAATTAAAAGAACAAAGAATAGAATGTCTCTCGCCTTATATCTGGACTATATATGGCTGCAATTAAAAAATGTTTTTTCAATGTGTATTTATATTTGGATAATCTCTTATATCTTTTAACATGAATCTTTTTTTAAAGAAGATCATTTATTGGCTTTAGCTTACTTTCCATATACTTTAATAATAATAATAATAGAAATTTATATTGAGATTCGTGATGAATAATGATGTAGCAAATGTAATAAAAAGTACCGATTACACGTAATAGCAATTTATTAGGAGAATTAATAAAAATATAAGGAAATTTATTAAAATTCCAATATTATACAAAACAGTATAATATCAAGAAAAAATTATTAATTTCAATTATAGCTTGAATTATAATGTTATGTTACAGATTATAAAGTCTTGTAATTTATATTGGTCTATAAAAAAGACCGTAATTACACCAAAGTTGAGCAAAGATTTAAATATGTAAGAATTATGATATAATGATATTCATAAATCTGAGAAAACCATCATAAAGATATGGAACTCGAGTTTCGAAATTGAGATATGGAACATTCATCATGTTTATTTAATCTACAAAGTTCCTTTTTATCTCGATGTGAGCAACAATTAAAATCCAGTAAAGTATTACTGTATTGATATAACGTTGGATAAATTTTATTTAAAAAATGACTGTGTCATTTTTTAAATAAAATTTATTAAATTAAAAATCTATTAATTATATAAAATTCGGAAATTACTTTTTAGCTTTTCCACCAGTGGTGTTAGGATGGAAAAATTGAAGTTGAAACATCAGCGTATGTTAAATTATGTTTATTATAAGGTGTATCTAATATATATATTTACAATCGCTTTAATACACGTAAAACCATTTAAGATAATAATATATCCATATTCCTCGGCGTTACAGCGCTTCTCGCCGCAACGCTGGCAAATTATGTTCCTACATCGCCGTTTTGACTCCGTGAAGTGTACACGTTTTCCGGTATCATCATGGGTATTTGTCTATTGTGTACCTGAGGCAAGAACCGTTTGCTTGCATTAATACGCTTGCAGATAGCAGGGCTCCGGGGGTGATGCAAATAATCCCGGGAGAGAGAGGAAGAGACATATCCTTCTTTCCTCTCCTTCATTTCCTTACCCTCCCCCCCCTTGCACGCGCGCGCGCGCGCACGCACGCACGCACACAGCATTTTTCTACCGTCTAGAAAATTATTCTACTCCTAATTCGCATATTCACTGTTATACTCGATCGTACGTCTAACTTAGATCCGATAATATGCGTAATACACGGTCCTACATTTGTATCGTTCGGGGACGGATTATGTCGGAAAGCCGAGAAAGAGAGAGAGGAGCGTGAATCGTTCAACATGACGTCGAAAAAGAGATGTTATATTATGTATTTAATATGCGTGTATACGTGAGGTATGTTTAGGCTGAATTGTATCGAGATGGTCGATCAGCTCCGATGTTGACGATTATTAGTCTCCGTTATTCAAATGTTGTCATAAAAGAAATGTTGCTATTAATCAGGATTAGTATCGGACAACATGAAGCTAGAAACATAGTGTCGAATAATTAAAAAAAAAAAAAAAAAAAAAAAAAAAAAAAAAAAAAAAAAAAAAAAAAAAAAGACTACAAAAAGTACGAATTTGATTGCCAGTCAGTCAAGAGTTAATCGACACCATCTAACGCAATTCGCCACTGTAGATGTCGATCTCGGATCTATGTGTTCGTTCCTAGGGGCCCGAAAGACGAAACAGAGTCTCGATGCGAATTTTCATTTTACGGATGGTCTCATCCTCCAGATGTCCGGGATACACGCCGCCGCCGCCGCTAGGTTTTGCGCGCGAGTGTTTCTGCAAGTGAACGTACATACAAGCATTTCGAAATTTCCGACACGTACGATTTGGCTATGCCCGCCCCCGCAATGCGCTATTCAACGTAACATTAAGTGAAGTTTTACATGTCGCAGCCAGAAAAAACGCTCCACGTGTATTTTATATTTTGGATAAAGGTCACTTTCCCGCGGTTAAATCGATAAAGCATCACATCGTAATTTAATTCTCGTCGAAGTCCAAATTTAGTACATTATTTCATACATATCACACATTCACCTCACACGTATGCGCACCGCAACGTTCTCCCATTCACACCCTAAGTTATCTCTGTTTTTCTTTTTTCTCTACTTTCCTTTTGACATCGATAAAAAATTATATATATATATATATATTTATATATATATTTTTTCATATATATTTCAATTATTTTATCGTTAATTAATTAATCATTCAATTAATTAATTAATCATTGTATCTTATTGTTCCATTAAAGTTTAAACTAAAGTGTTCTGTGTGGTATGCACGCCTCTGGCAAGTACCACTCAACTATATATGCATATATTTATATATACGTATATATGTTCAAATACATATATATATAAATATATCTATATTTGTAATATATATATATATATATATAAAGTATCATTCACTTATATATTTATCTGTATTTTCCATCTTTTTATAAGTAGAATCATGAATAACTCACAATATCTAACTACACTGCTTTGAGATTATTAATTGGATAATCGGTGCAAATAAGACATTAATTGCTCCTATCAATAATGTTTATCACGCAATGTAAACCATCTGACCTCCAAAACCGATTGCAAATATCCTCGATTATTATAATTTATAAACATGAACGTCCACTATTTTAAATTTCAAACATTGTTTTTATACAAATTTCTGTCGATTTTATTCATTAACAAAACTTCATTCTTTTTCCGCATAATATATAAAAATGGTATGATACCCAATTTGTTTTCTTTTATCTAAATAGAATAATTCCTATAAATAATTATCTAGTTCTATTAATATTGCAATGTATACGCCATTTCATAATTGTTTTGGTAAAATGGCGCATTCATAAAAATAAACTAACACCTTTCCAAGTATCCATTTCAACATTTTGCTCTTTAATATGATGTAAATTCTTGTCAGATATTTTTTCTGATTGTTTCGCATCTTACTATTGAGATACTTTTAAATCTTTTTTGATTTCATCCAGCCACAAATTCAATTCAATCGGAGTATGTGAACATGGAACATAAATTATTTCTACAGCTGGACAATAAAATATCTAATGATTGTAAAAGAATCTATTTTCTAATTTGAACGAGCGTAATTAATAAAAACAAATTGATATGGTTGTTGGTGTATTTGCACTATCTGAACGAACTGATCGTGAATTCTTCTAGTATTTTTTAATTGATATCGCGAAATAAAATTTGCTAGATACTTCATCTTATACACAAATCGCACTTAAAATCCTTTAAACACGAGTTTACCACGAGCTATCTCATGCCATAGAGAGTACAGCCCATAAATGCTCAAATGAATCATTTTTTTTAAATTATTTGGTTTGCATCAATTCGATCTATAGACAATAAGTGATCCAAATGCTTGAATAAATTTATAATTTTCTAAAAATTATTTGGTTTTGTATCAATTCAATTTATATAGATTCGCATTATGGAATTTATATATTTTCCCATATTGTCGTATTCGATCAAAATTTTAAAATCGCGATATCCAATCATTCAAATGTTCTACTAAAAGATATATCAATTGAAAAAACAAGACGAGACCACTACATGTTTGTATGTTTGATCGAAGAGCAAAATGGAAGATGAGTCTTCGTCGCCATATATCATTTACATTCTTTCGTGCGATACCGCTGCTAAATGCATGATAAAGACAAACATGACGGACATGATTTTAATTATTATCCTTGAGTGTACCGCGATAATAATTAAAAAAAGAAAAAACAAATGAATTCTAACAAGAATTCAAGAAAGTATAGTTTGACGTTGCTTTATGAGCACAGCGAATGATTGGCTAGGCTTTTTTAGAATATTTATCAATGTGCGCCATGTGCCGGCGGCGATAACTCCGTGAGATAACTGAAAAATCAACTGGCGATCTTGACAATCGCGACAATCAATACAGCTAAAATTTTCAAAACGAGGTTCGTTGCGCGAGATGCAGGACGTTCAGTGAGAAATTTTGTACTCTTCTAAGATCATATCAGCTTGCTGGCATAAAGAAACGTTCATAAATCATCATAGAAAGTTTTCAGAAACTCATTAGAGACTGGTTTGAATATTTGTACCATGATCAGTGTTATCAATTTATATCTTTGAGCGCTTAGCCTGACGAGACTTGGCAGTGCGACGTGATTTTTTCGCGGCATCACTCGACGTTTCCTCTACGGTAGATCTCCGTTTAAAGGATATCGAAGGCACGGGAGCCTTTGGAGGTGCCATGTCCACCGTCGGCGTCGACGGAGATTGCGTAACTACAGATTGCTGTACCACTTCGGTGGGACTGTGAGCATCCGCGATGGGAATGAAGTCGTGTCCTTCGCCAAACGTATCTGGCAGCACTCCCTGATTGGCTAAAGCTTGCAAATCTTCCGTAGGTACTGGCATTGATTGGCCACAACCAACACACACTGGTATCGCTGGTGATTTGGATCGCCAATATTGTAGCTCAGTTTTACACTTGTTCAATTCCTAGACAAGGAAAATTCGTATATCCATGAAATAGAAATGCATATACGAACACTTTCTTGTACTTGCACCAATTGAATAAATATACCTGTAGAAGTGTGCTGAATTTCCGCGATGTTTCTTCGTTCTTCTTGTCATTGTCATCTAATCGAGTAGCATATTCCACAATCTGTTTCTGTTGATCCGCAATTTTCGCCTTGCAACTCTTCAAATCCCTGCGCATCAATGTTAGTTGACTGTTGTATCGTCTCATGCCCTGCTTGATCTTACGAATTCGTTTTCGCAAAACCATATTCGATTGTGGAGGTGATACATTGGATTCCAAGAGACCAGGATCGTCCGAGCAATGCGACGAAGAACCTTCTTCCTCACCGGCATTACCCGTTTTTCCATTTCCAACGGTTAAGGGCGCAGAATCCAGGCACATAAATGGTTTACTCACGCTACTAGAAGCTACAGCAAAGAAAGTATTTTCAATGAAATTTGCATTACAAAAATACACAGTGAAAAGTATTGAATCAATGGCTCACTTACAAGAGAATGTTCCTGCAAGATCCAGAAAGTCAGCACCAAAATAAGGTATTTCTGGTAATGTTGGTTCAATGTGTTCCTTGAAATATTCCATGGCCATAGTGCTCAGATCAAACAATTCATCTGTGACTTTGTAAGGTCTTTGTAATTTCGGAGTGACCTTTATATAATGAAGAATACGATAAACTTCATCTAAAATCTGTGAAAACGATAAAAAGATTTTTATTCTCATTTCTCCGCCATTATTATATCCAAATCACGTAATAGATGACATCAGTTCTTATTTTATTAATATCTTTAGTACTTACCTCACCAGGGAAGAAGCAGCAATGCTTCCGTTCAATATGTTTGCCGAAACTCATTTGTAGTAGAGTAAGCCGCATATGCAGAGTTTCTATAATATCAGACTCGCACGCCAATGGGTGATTCCGACGTGCGGATTCGCGTCTGGGCATTTGTGCTTTGATGCTCTGAAAACGGCTTAACATTTGAGCCTGTAGCTTTTGAAATGTAGAGTTCAATATTGATCCACAAATACGGTCCAGTTGATGGCAAACCTGTGAATGGAACGCTTGCTATAGTAGCTCGATCAAAGAAAATGGATGAAGCACTGTTAAATTTGCTGATATTTACCAGGCGCATGTGGGCTACCATATTAAAGCCTAGGTAGCCAAAGATTTTTTCGAGGACTTCAACGGGTAAGTCCAAGAGATTCAGATTACGTGATTCAATGGTGGGCCCACTGTTAGACGTACCAGCTGTTACAGAATGGTGCTTTTTTAACGAATTTACTTCCACAACTTCACCAACCGATCCGCTGCTACTGCTGCTTCCCATGTTACTTGATTGACGTGTCGATACCATTTTTCTTGTTTTTTAATAAACAAGTTTATCCAGAACCTGAAGTAAAACAAGCCATCTTTTCTCTACAAAACATAACAATAAACACATAGTCATATAAATATATAAATATGCGTAACACGATCTGTCAGAATTAGATAAATGGATATACTGCGTACAATTAACTTGGCATTCACGTTTTGTATTTCAAAATTTAAAGGTTGCGTGACACGACGAATATTTCATTTTTTAAAAACTTTTTGATAACTTTTTTTAACAATCATTTTTTCTGAACGTTACTCTCACAACAGTAACAAAACGTAATATAAATATATCCTAAACAAAATCTTAACGAAGAGAAATAATTTTTGTAATTAATCTCTAGACATTAATAATTTTTGTCGAATACGTAGCTGTAATTATTAACATATAATTTACAAACAAGCACTTCCAATTTTTTCTGAAGAAACTTACAAATGCGTTGTAAATTACAAAACTGAAGAATGCCAGCAGGAGGTTAACCGTTCTCAGTACTATCTCCGTAATATATTTTCGTCACTAAAGTGTTTTATCTTTCCTACATACAAACAATGAAGTTTTGTACGAGCTGTTTTGTTTAAATAGCAAACCGTGGCCCCAAGTCAACGAACTTGCTTCTCTATCAAGATCTTGAAGATCCACACGAACGTCTGTGTACTCCAGACAAGAGTCGAATATCAGTCACCCAGATAAAAGCGAACGGATTGCGCGGAACACCGATGATACTCCAAATTCGAATAGCTATTAGAACGACGACTCTTCTCACGCTTCTTACCGAATGCGTAATCACATTCCGTTACGATTCATCCTGATGAAGCGTTTTTCGCGACCGTTTCCGCGACCATTTTCACTGTAAATTATTTTTCCTTCGAGAGAAATTGCAGATATCTCGTGGAACACAAAAAAAGTGAATCACCTGTTCGTTGCGAATGTTTTTTTTTCTCGATTACCTCGTCGACCTCGGGTTTTCCCGGGTAGTACAATCGAGTAATGGAAGAATCGAGAATCGAGGATCGAGAATGGTATGGAAAGATTTTGTTCAGCGATGCCTAGGACATTCGGGAAAAGACTCTCAACGGTCCACCAAACGGAGAATTCGGAAGGAGAAACGGTACTTCGTGGATCCTCAAGGGTGAACAAGATGCTGAGCAACGGCTATTCATTCCTAATTGATCCCCGCGTTCGGATCGAGTCCGTTTCTCTGGCCTTGGATTCGGCCTCGGTATCGAGCGATTCTGGAGTCGTGATCGGTCAGACTTCTCGTCCTACGTCGATCGCACGCGACTACCGCAAACGTAAGACGGGGATGGGGGCGGGAACGTCAGCCAAAGTTAGGCTCACCCATCGGCCGATTGCCGATGGCTCCGTCTCCAAGCCCATGTGCACGTCCCGCGTGGCTCCGCGCCGCGATCGTCAGATCGGAGCCGACGATGTCCGATGTGGAGTTTCGAATTAGTCCGAGTCCGGCCGACATAGACCCATGACTGGCCATTAAATTCAGGCTGGATCGTGGTGGCGAAGGCGAGCCGTTTAACGGTCGCGGGAAGAGAGGTTCGCGCAGCGTCGCGGGGAGCCGAGGGGCGTGCGGCATAAGGGGAGAAGGGAGAGAAGGAGAAGAGGGGGGGGGACCCGAGAGCCGCGGCGCGAACAAAAGGTCGGAGTCGAGTTTAGGTGCCGAGTGTGACGAGCCGACTTCACCGTTAACGCAGAAGGGGGGTTACTGTCCGCGCGCGGAGGGCATCGCCGTGGAGGCGAGGGAGGTTGTCTTCTCTAATCGCGCCAGTACCTGGAGGCGTGATATTAACGTTGGGACGAGCACGAGGACCTCACTCGCGAATCGAGGTGTCTCCCCCGGAACCTGTCGCCCTTGTAAGGGAAACCGAGGAAACGAGAGAGGAGAAGAGGGAGGAAGGGAGGGAGGGAGGAAGGGAGGGAGGGAAAGAGAGAAGGGGAGGGGAAGAGAGAGATATTCCGCTATCGAAAACGAAACGAGACAGGACGAGACGGGATGAGATAGGATGGGATGAGATGGGATGAGATGAGATGAGATGAGATGGGATGGGATGAGATAGGACAGGACGGGACAGGACGGGATGAGACGGGACGAGACGAGACGAGACGAGACGAGACAAGACAAGACAAGACAAGACAAGACAAGACAAGACAAGACAAGACAAGACAAGACAAGACAAGACGAGACGAGACGAGACGAAACGAGACGAGACGAGACGAGACGAGACGAAACGGGATGGGATGGGATGGGATGGGATGGGACGAGACACGAACGACAACGCGTAGGGAAACAAATGTGGGGAACAAACCGGGTGACCTGTGTGTACGCGAGTAATCGATGCACCCGCGATCTTCTCTTTCTCCGCTACAAGACCGTAGAGCCGCCTGCTCGCCGTGAACGAGATCGGAAAATAGAGAGGGAAGAGAGGAGAGAGATAGAGAGGAGAGAGATAGAGAAAGAGAGAAGGGGGGAGAGAAGGGCAGCGAGACTCGAGGGCTCGAGGGGAGACGTGCCTCGCGAGTTAGGCGAGCGGCAACGATCACTGTATCCGCGTTGGCGTTTTCAGCGACATTTTGACGGAGAGAGAATTCCCCGCCTCTTCTTGCCTCCACTCTCCCCCGCCACCCTCAAGCTGCTCCCCGCGCTGTCGCGTTCGTTCCCGCTTCGTTTTACTGTCAAACTTCCTCTCACGTACACGCACACACGATCACTCCATCTCTCTCTTTCTCTCTCCTGTCGTAACATTCGTTAGCACTTTCTCTCTCTTTCCCTCTCCCTCGCTCTTCGTCGCGTTCTCGTTTTTTCCCGTCCTTTTCACTCATTCGCTCGCTTTCTCTCTCTCTCTCTCTCTCTTCTTCCCTCCTTCTCTCACTACTGCCCATTAAAAGACTCGTGCAATTATGGCGCGATTACACACAATCGCACAATCAGGCAAAAAATTGCCGTTCCACCATCAATTTAGCAGCTTTTCCCCGGTCCGTTTTACCTGCTTATACTGGCTGTCTCGTTCTCACTCCCACGGAGTACAATTCCCGCAATTCGCGTTGCAACAGTTCGGGACGGCGGGGCGGGGGAGGGGTGAACAGAGCTTCTTCTGTCTCTCTCTTTCTCTCTGTCTCTCCCTCCTTCCCAGCTCTCACCCTCTCTCTTTCTCTCTCGTCCCTTCGCGATCGTATCGAAAATAAATGTTGTCACTGGTCGCGACGAGCTGTTGCTGGCTCCTCGCGCGCACGCGAATATCGCAGACGGTGATAGCACGCGGCCCCGCGGCGTACACCCGGGTCCCGCGGCGCGCGGCCCTTGCTACGCTCCAAAGCGGCGGAGCAACGCCGACATCGACGGCGGGCAACGGCGGCACGGAGATGCGCACATACGTATAACCACGGCGAGAATACGCGCTCTTGCGCGACACACACGCTCCCGCTTCGACGCGCAGCGCGCCGCGCCGCGTGCGAACGTGCCACAGGATCGCACGCGCGCGCCCTCTGATTGGTCGCACGGTCCGCCGTCGCGACCAGTCCGCGAGCGGGCTGAACGTAGCGACGTAAGCTGCGTAACCGCCCGCGCGCGCGCGCGCACGCGCGAATAACGACCTAGGGATTTTTCGATCGCGGGAGACTCCCTTATCGCGACACGAGCGCTATCCACGCGCGGGAAACGAGCGTATCGGAAGCGAAAATGACGGTATGAATCGTCGTTCCATTTGGAAGGGAGAACGACGACGATGCGATTTCGAATTTCCGGAATGCTCTCCTCTCTGTGATTTTTTTTTTTACAGAACGGTTCAGTTGCGCTTACAACAACGTCGTCGACGTTACGCAAGCGTGCAATCGGTGTTTCCTCGGATCTCTCAGCGACATTTCAGACTCGCGCTCTTTGAATTTAAGTTTATGTAAAATTTCAGAAGCAAAATTTTGAATCTAAAAATCGAATCTAAGATTGTTGTTAATTTATGTATCTTTTTAAATTAAAAATTATGATAATATGATAATTATGATGAATAAAATTATAAACGGGTGATTTTTAAGTCATATCCAGTAACAAATGTTCCATATATAATTAGATATAACTATATACAATTAAATATAATAAGATATTATTACACATAATTATATATAAATATATATAATAATATATACATGATTATCTATAAATATATGTATTAATACATAATTATATATAATCATACATAATTAATATAAAAAATCTTTTTCACTAAGTTCTATATAATTGCTTTAATAGTTTAATTACTAAATAAATATTTAATACCCATGTAACACCGATTCTTACAAAAAATTTTTTCAAAATTATTTCAACCTTTCACATTACGTATATGTAATAAATTTGAAAAAATAATTATGTCTAAGGTTATGACTAAGAGAAGTCCGTTTCTCGCATGCGTGTTAAAAATTGTCGGACTCTTTATATAATCAAAATTGCTATAAGCAATAACAAACATAATCTCTTTATCTGTGTGCAAAAGACGTGATTGTATTTTTGTAGCAAGGAACATCTTAGAAATGTTTCATCTGATGGACTTAAATTTTCTGTAAACATTGCCAAGTATTTCTGCAACAACTCTGCAATAGCAAAATAATTCTTATACTTGGAATCTTACAGGAAAATAATTAGCAAGCTTGCAATCTTTTTGAAATACTTTTGAAAGATTTCTGAAATGGCAAAAATGTTTTAGTAATTCTTTAGCAATATTTTTTTTAAAAGATAGATTTTTTTAATTACTTTTCTGTAAGATTTCAAGTACAAGAATTGCAGAAATTTTGTTATTGCAAAATTTTGCAACGTGATACGATCCATTCACTCAATAAAATATTTTTGAAATTTCTTTGAAATGTTTCCGTACTATATATGGTAATATATAGATAAATAAATTCTTCTTACACAATATAAGTTTTCACAAAAAATTCGTCAATAAAAAGTAATGATTCATTATGTAACGTTTATTATAAAAATCCCCCAATTGCGGAATAAATTAATTAGAATAAAAGAAGTAAGCTGCGTGAAAATGCATTTAATTTATTCGGCAATTAATCAGTCAACGCGTTACAACGAGAGGAGATCAGATTCAGTAGCGGATGAAATTCGCGTGTCGTCAATCCGACGAACGAAGTTAATCACCTCTCATAGCGTTAAATGTCGCGCGAGATGCGCGTAAAGATCACAAGACGGTTGTAATTATTTCCTTCACCACCCTCCAATTTATATCGCTAACAACAGGTTACATTGTACACATCGTGATTGATGATACGTTGACAATCGGGTAACCACAAATTGCGAGCTGTATCGCACACATTACCTTAGCCGATTGTTATCTCAATTTCTGGCGTTGTGCAATCGACAAACAATAGCCGAGCAGTAACGTTATGCCTCCGTCGTTCACCGACGTTGCATTGTTAAGCGTGACCAATTACGTTAATTTTCCAGAATTCTAGCAGCGATATCTCGTCCCGATATTAATGCATGAATTTTAATGAGCGTGACACTTTGCGTTGCACGCGCATCGCTTGGGTCCTTTATCGGAGATGTAACGCACAATCGGTCGTGCAACACCGATTTGCTTGGACAAAAAGTCAAATTGCGGAAAAACACACCGCAAATAGAACTGAGAACTAATTGGGAAGGGAAACACTCGGATCGGATTCCTTGATTCGCGCGATCAATCATTCTTACGTAATACAATACACAGTTAGTCGGAAAATGTGAACGTATTGTGTTGTCGGTATAAATATTTCACTAGAGCGAAAACCTGTAAAAATCCCGTCTCTGATTATGTTTTGCGCTAAACCCCGCTCAACACTAATGCCCTGCCTCGCGCAAGAAGATTTTTATTATACATTTACCACTATCCATTGCGGAACACTTAAGAAATCGAACGCCTTGTCAGTTTTGATGAAATTCTCTCTTTAATGCCGCAGCACAAGTCGAATAATATTTTAATATTTTGATATTTCTTCGTAAATAAAATTTAAAATTTAAATTTTTTAATTTATACAAGCGAACTATTAAGTGTCTAAACAATTGTTCAAAATGCAAAAATGCCTTGTTTTAAATGCATTTTGTTTTAATTTTTTTAAATCTGCGTGAAAATGCATAAATGCAAATGTGATACAAATAATTAATTAGTATTACAAATTAACATTTTTTTACAGGATATCATTTTACATAATTACTTCTTTTTTCATATATAGATTTTATGTACAGTTTCCGTGTTTTTTTCTCAAGCTACTTAAGGTTTTTTTTTTGTTTCCGCAAATAAAGTCTAGAGATAATGGAAGGATAAGGATTCAGTAATCATCCTATGATAGGATCAGCCATTGATAGAAGGATGTCGTTCTATCACATATTGATAACAAAAACAGGATGTTATTAATCTTTCAATAGCCAATTTAGGAAATGAGATCGCGAATTGTGCAACAAATCTGTCGCGGATTACAGTCGTTTGAATTTATGTTGGAGAAAACCACAGTGAATAATCTTGCAAAGCGGAAGTTGAGGGATACCGAAAAGCGCGGCGGTAGGAAGGTACCGTAAAGTTATTCATCACACATCGCCGGATATATATTCAAAAGATTTCCGCCTGTATTAATTAAACGGACTGCTAAATACTGAATAACATATTCGAGATAAACGCACATAAAGCTGCATTCATAAAACATAAATCTGTACACAGCACCAAGAGTGACCAAGAGTGCCGCATATAAATACAAACTTTTCCAACCTGCGTACACCATTACCGAAACAATACATTTTTAAAATAATAAATTTCCTGAACGACCGTCTATAATTTTCATTCAATTGATTTCCCAGTTGTCACCGTACACGCGACGTACAGGATTTGAGCGATCAGGCGATCCTCGGATTTGCCGATTAGATCTAGCGTGGACTCTTATCGGACCGGTTGTTTTTAATTCGCCCATTTTTTTGCCCGGATTTTCAGGGTCGCGTCTTGAAGTCATTACTCGGCACGTTGATTCCGCGGGCCGTCGTGAAAAACAAATCGTTCTTCCCTTCCCGCTGTCGACGCGATTACGCGAAGTCAATCGCACGTCGCGAAATAGAAGCGGCGGACTCTTATTTAACATGGTCGACCGAGCCGGCAGTGCTCAGTCTATCACCGGCCGTAACAGAAACATTTCGCATTACCTCGCTGATTCCTCGACGAATCGGCGAGTCGTTGCCAGTGCCGCGAGATTTTCACGGTGCATGCTGACGGGGTGAACGAACATGGTGTTTTCGGCCTCCCGGTTTTATCTCGGCCTCCTCCTCCTAGCGGGTGAGCCTCCGGCCGAACGCTTGAACCCTTCGGAATAGATCCTTTGCATAGAAGAGTCCCCCAAGGGACTTTTTCCATTTCGTCAAGACCATATTGTCAATTGTGTTGGATTCTTAGGCTTTGCAGATTGCGGAAAGAAAGTATTATTCGTTATCTGCTCGGCTTATCGTTTCGGTGGTGGTCTTGCATTCACGCAGCATCAAGAAACAAGAATTACTAGTATATTTGCATTTTGATTTTAAGCATAAATTATTTGATATTTGATTATTTGATAAATTATTTGATAAATTATTTAATATTTTCCACTTTAGTCATTATAATAATGCCTTCTTGCTGTTGTTCTATGTTGACATAGAATATGTATTTCCTTAAATTATGATAATATTTACCATTTTATTATAAAAAAATTAAATAATGTTCTCAAAATTATCGTTCTGACATTGATGTAGACTTAGAATATATTTTTCTCATTATATATTAAAAATAGTATTCGAAGAAATTGCTCTGACGATTGTTTACTTGTGGCTAGTTGTAAAAGCATTGGAACTTGGACATTAGCCTCGGTGAAGGAAATTACGATAATAAAGTAATAATAAAATTATCTGATATTCTCTACGAAGTTTATCACGATTCGCGATCTGAAATATCGTATGACATTATATTGTAATTTGTAAAACATTTTGTTATATACGTATTTCTATTTAATGATAAACGGTCAAACGAAATCTATTTTTAGTTTCAAATGCGATTAAAGTGATTAGTTTATATGCAAATAAAGAAAAATAAAATAAATATATTATTTGTCTTGTAACGTATAAATGTATGTATAGAATTGACTTAAGATTTTCAATTATAACATTCAAATGGTAAGAGTTAAATACATTTGCCCACTTTACGATATGTATCAATATGCATTGAAGTTATCGCAGTAGAACGGCGACTTACAGAAGATACGGAATTTGCAATTAAAATTGTCAATAGAAAGCGCAAATTTGTTTAACAAGATTCAAAATACAAACATTTAATTTTATTCGGCAAGTATATCTAAATTTTCTGCAAATTTTTCCAATTAAATTTTACATATAAGTTATGATAAAACAATCACTGTAAAAACAATCATTAACATAAACGATACGAATAATGATAATCATACGAACATGATGAACATAAGAAAAACTTTTTCACATTAGACAAGTTAAATCATGATAAATAAACGTACACTGTTGGAAAAAATATGTTGAATTTAACATAAATCGCATGTCCCAAACGGTCCACTCAAAATTTTGTGTTAATTTAACGTAATATGAATGTGTTAAATAGTAACACCAACACTATGTTAATATTTCAACAAAAGAGAAATGTACTCTTGATCTTAATTTGAAGTTAATTATGTGTTAGAATTAACATAATTTTTATGATATAAAATAACATATTGAGACGCGTCAAAATTCGAGATTGTGCCAAAACCACACAAAGAATAATAACAAGTCATCCCCACTCCTATTATAGAGTAAAACCAACATTTTTTTTTTGTGTAAATTTTAACATATTGAATAAATACGTATGAATTGTATGTTATTTTAACACATTTCTTAAATCATTTTAATATTTTTACATTTTAATATTTTTACATTTTGTTAAGGTCAGTTAACATAGTAGACGTGTTAAATTTACATATAAATATGTAGATTATTTAACACAAAAATTTTAACAAGGATCGATTTTAACACAAATACAAAATGTTTTTTTTACTGTGTAGTGATATATATATATATATATATCTAATCATGTGATTGAATACTTTTACATATTGAATGCACACTTTTTATTATTCTTGAATAGAACGTATTATTATTATTATTATTATTATTATTATTATTATTATTGTTTGAAGAAAAAAGAACCAAATTTTTATCTGTGACACGACAGATTTTTCTTAATCCATCATACACATTGCGAAATGAGTGCAGACTGATCCTTTTAAAACAAACTAATCTTATATTTTCTTAGTGAGTCTGATAAAAGTCTGATAAAAGTCACGATACATTCGACTATTACAGGCATTATCATTTCGTATTGTATCGGTTTCGCGTGTATGTTTATATAAGTCACTTTTGCTATCGCGCTTTAAAAAGCGCGTTGTGCTCGTAATCATAATCATAATTAAGAAAAGATCTAGAACTTGCAAAATTCAGTGCGATAATCGTCTCGTGTCGTAACGCGAGCAAACGAAACTTTGGAACGATCGTCACAGAAACTTGTTTGCTATCGTAAAAATATAAATTCACTGTGATACACTGCGTACAGATGTCTCGTTAAGAGATAACTTTTTGATGAATTGGCAGGTGGAATGTTGAGGCTGACTTGACGAAAGAATTTTTATCAAGTCACAGGAGGAGCTTGCGAAAGTTGATGTTCCTCGAAAGTTTGATTGAGAGCGTAATCGAATAACGCGCGACCGCGTTAACGTGATGTCGTTGATTTAATTTTAAAAGGAAGTTCTAACAATTGAGATTGACAAATGTTTCATGCGCTTTTCTCAAGTGTACAATTATATCGTATGGCCACGCGATATCGATCGATGTGTCATTTTGTTATACAAGATTGATGAATCGTAATAATTCGCCTACACGAACATTCATCTTCAAAATTGGATATATTTGCCGGTGTATTTTTAGAACGGCTATCGTTAATCTTGCGCCTGCAATTGATTCAACGATTACCTTCATTTCTTCGGCGTCTTCTCTTCCCTTGCTACATATATCATCGCACGTTCCAATACGTGATATTTTCAAAATGCAGAATAGGCTCTGGCCGATTCTTCGATCGGTGGCGATTGCTGTCGATATTCCGCGGGATATTTTTGCGTAAAGTGGAAACGTAGTAGTAATTTTTCGAAATTTTTTTTTTTTTTTATCGTCACATGTTCCTTCCACTCGTGTCTCTCGCGTAATCGCAATCGTACGCAACAATGGAGATTTTGCGTAATAAAAGAAACCGCGAGGATGTTCATTTCATTTCTCTCGAGATAATCGCTTTAAATTTTCAAGGATCTCCAGACGGAGCGTGTCACATCGGCGTAGCGCCGTGCCTGCGTGACCATTTCGACTAAAAAAAACGAAAGTCATATTCTTGAGTACACGTCGAGTCTCTCGTCACATGTGTCGGGCAGATGCGGAGAGCCTTAAAGCAACCAGGTGACGACTCGCCCACCGAGCGAGTATAACGGCAGGAAAGGATCGCGAAGTACGCTCATTAGCAGATAATTCGAGATGCATTCCGGCGCAATAAGCGCGCGGAAACGGCCAATTGTCTTTCGAGACAGAGAGTACGAAATGCACTTTCAACTTCCGCGAAAATCTTCCGGGCGTGTTTAACGGCCGATCCGTTAGAGAGCACGTCGATCTGGACCGGGCAGAAAATATTGACCGATCTTTATAAAGATCGAGTTATATGTTTTTTTTTTTTTTAGTAGAAATTGAGAATAAAGATGATGCCTCTCAATGGTGTTAATCTCAGATGGAGTTTTCCATTTAGAGTTTGTTTCACTTTTTGAAAAGGAAATTTTCGCAGATAACAGAATAGATATGAGTGAAGATGAACAAACATAATAATACCTCGAAAAATGTAAATATTTTCCGATGGCAAAATTGTGTTTCTCTTCAGAGTAAATGGGCAAACTTTGAGTGGAGTTCTGAATATTAATGAATAACGAATAATTCTGATGGTTTAGAATTAGAAACTCTATTTTATTAATACGTTGCTCGTCATTATTCATCAATATTCATTGTATTGTATCCCAATTTTCCTTTTTACTGAGATTTACATTTCAACAATCAAGTGTAATAGATATTTTCTTTTTTTTTTTTTTTTTTTTTCAGGTTTCTGCCGCAGTCAAGACTTCAGTTACGAGGGAGATCACGGTGGGCGCAAGAAGTTCGTTATTCCGAAATTTAATTAATACGAATTCTGAAAATGAAGCCGATCTTGTTTTTCCGTGTTAGGTCCGTCGCATTGGGGTGAAGAGTATCACTCGTGTGTCGGGAAACACCAGTCGCCCATTAACATAGAAGAGCACAATGTCAAGAACATCAGCCTGCCGCCGCTGAGATTGATCGGCATTGATAATCCGTGCCAGTCGTACGTGACGAACAACGGTCACACGGGTAAGAATGTCACGGTTCGGATCTGCATTCGGCACGCCGAGGCAGAAAAAGGAACATTGAATTCATGTCATTTGCCTGGCTTTCTCGCGTTCTCGCGTTCACTTTTAACTTAACGCGAGATCCCATTGGGAAATCCCTCGCGATCGCGTTCACGCGAGGGGGATTAAAGTCGAGAAGTACGTTTCGTCGCGGCGTAATCGGAAACGACAAGATCAGGAAAAAGAGACTTTGCATCATGTAATTATAATTATCGTTCCTGGTGGTATAAACAAACTGATAAATCACAATGAATGTTGAATAGAAGTGAGTGTGGAACAAAAACTGGTCAAGCACCAGTTTTTGTTCCAAGACAAAAGCTCGGCGAACGCGCCGGCTAAATCACGCCGTTGATGATCTTAATCATTTTAATATCGTAATCGAGCTCGGAGATACAGAGATTATATTTAACATGTAATATCGACGTTACATAAAAAAAGATATCATTGATAATTGCTATTGCACTCGTAATATTCTGTTATCTTTGATAATTGCTTATTACACGTATTATACAATCTTCTTTCCTTCTTGCATTTAGCTATGTTGAAGACCAACGAATCCAAGCCGGTCGTGTTGTCCGGAGGACCATTGAGAGATAACATTTACATTTTCGAACAGTTGCATTTTCATTGGGGCGAAAACGACTACGAGGGATCCGAAGATTTAATTAACAACCACTCGTTCCCGATGGAAATGCACGCCGTTTTTTACAAGAGTGATTACAAATCGATGGACGAAGCTCTTAAGCATGATGATGGTCTGGCTATTTTAGCATATTTGTACGAGGTAAGAAGTCGTGTTGTTTCAGAAATTTTAATTGACATACATGATTTATAAATAATTTTTTTCTAATAAAATCACGCAGGTAAGCCGTCAACCAAATCCTACGTACGAACCTATTGTAAAAGTGCTACCCGATATAGAAGTGGTGGGTAAGGGGAAAATATTGCAAGAATCCTTGTTATTAGAAAAAATTCTTGTGCCAGATATTGCGAGCATGCAAGACTACTTTACATATAGCGGCTCATTAACCACTCCACCTTGTCTCGAAGTTGCCACGTGGATTGACTTTAAGGATCATCAACAATTATCACACAAACAGGTTTCGTAACAAATGCAAATACAAAACGTAAAAAAATGAAAATTGTTTCGTTTACACACACACACACACACACACACACACACACACACACACACACACACACACACACACACACACACACACACACACACAAAACGTATGTACGCCAATTTGATGCAATGAAAAATATATGTGGATGTTTAATTTTAGTTGGCTGCGTTTCGCGACTTACAGAACACCGAGGGCAACAAATTGACTCACAACTTCCGGCCGGTACAGCCTTTAGAAGACCGAGTGATTTTTCAAAACATTCCAAAAGAACAGCACATGCCGCATAATCGTTATTTCGGTGGTCATTCAGGACAGAGAAATGTCAAGGTATCAATTGCGTGTGTCGCATTGATAGCTCTTGTGGCAGTCTTTTTATTCGCCATATGAAGTCTTTGATATGAAACATTCTAGTCAATAATGTTTCTTAATTGTTAACTTTAGTTTTTAAGGAGAATGACGATAATTCGTGAAGAATCAGAACTATTAAATATTTTATAAATATTATAAATATTTTATAAAATCAAAGCATATTTTATAATGGATTGACGATTGAGATATTATCGATTGAGATAATGAATATTTACTTGAGTAAATATTCATTCTAAAGCGATTTCTTAAATAGATTTTGTAATCTATTTAAAATTTGCAATAGAAAACATTTTAGATGATAATTTAGCATTTCAGCGATAACTTATTTCTTAACATTAACAAAAGCGATTTAAGATCATTGCATACAAACATATTAATTAAATTGTTAACTTATGTACATAATAAAATAGCGATTAATAATGATATAATAATTTCCAAGATATAATATATAAAATTAAACTTAGATACTAAAATAAATGAATTTGTCATTCTCTGTATGAACGAGTTTAAATAAGAAAGAGAAGAGAGAGGAGAGAAAGAGAACAAAAATGTTTATTTCATAAAGAGTCATAAGTTATTTATATACTCTATATGTTACAAATAAAAAATAATGAAGAGATAAAGAAATGTTAAATAATGTTGAAAATATATATTCTATAAATAAAAAAATATATAATTTATATTACAAAATGGTTTTAATAACAATATTATTATCCTTTGTCGGAATTATTTACATAAGCTGCTAGATTTTGTTGGCCTTGCTTGAGACGTGCTCTCACTTCTTCTGCTATCGCTTTCTGCGTTCTCCTTTCTAATATCTCTAATTTTTTGGCTATATCCCGTTTGAGATCCCAATCAGGTTTTCTTGGTGCTAGATTACTGATATCCTAAATAAATAAAAAATTATATTTTAAAGAAAATTTCAATAATATGATACAGCTATTTTCAGAAAATACATGATGACATATAGAAATCAAGAAAATTTTAATAAATCTTTGATTTAACTTTTTTGATAATTCTAAATTAATTTTTAATAAAAATGTTAAAAAACTATCCTGTCATCGATAGGTAAAGGTGCTACAGGAATATTCAATGGGATATCCTGTGCAGGACTTACCAGTTCTTCGATAACCACTTTACTCTTCGCAGCGTCCAATTGTTCTTGAACTACGGATTCCACATCACCAGGTTTCGCATCCTCTACCATATTATTCTTCAAACTTTCATCCTGCGGTTTATAACTCCGGAATTTTGGCCTGAAAAGACATGAAACTCTTACTGACTTTAACAGTGAGGTTAGATAACCTGTAGTGATGAAAACAAAATTTACTTCGGTAAATTTTCAATCATATTGCTCGAATTTTCCTTGCCTTCTTCATTCTTCCTCTTGAGCGCCTGAAGCCGCTCTTTTCTCTTTAAAGCTTCTTCTTCTAACGAGCCAATCTTCTCTTCCATTATTTTTAAACACTCGCGAGTTTACAGATGACACTTGTGAGTATCAGTGAGTCTGGAGTAAAAGTCTAGATATTGTTGGGGATCTTTGTTACCAGGTAGTTTTTCGCGCATGCGCAGCGAGTTTGATCTCAATAAAATACAATTAATCTTTGAGAAGAAAATGATATCGTGTATAATATCGATATTGATATAAAAAAATAAACGTATCTATTTACATATAAAGAACGTTTCTATGCGACTTAATATAAATATTTTATTTTTAATCGGGGCAAAAGTAGCAGGATATCAATGTTTGTTGCAAGAATAAGAGAAACTGGCCAAAATTGACAGATTTTTTTCTACATCGAAAGTGAATTTTTTACTTTTTCCCAGCTTCTTTTGCGATGTCTATTTGTATATTAATTTACCTATTTATTTACCTATTTAAATGTCTTATTTCGAGGTCCACCAAATTTTCCTGATAATGTCCAGCACATTACAGCATTACAACTGCTATGCCACGCATGCGCTGAGAATACTATTGAATTATAAATCGAATATAGCAACATTCGATTATCATAAAAAGTTTGTTTCATATAGTTCTAAATTATTCTATAGAAAATAATTGTATTGTATTAATTTAATTATAAACTTAAAT